>NC_066884.1:23421635-23721635 GCF_022985175.1 Labeo rohita | reverse complement strand
CATTTCTTAGCCATCATCGTCGCTCAGGGTTGAATACGATGTGAGACCGGTGGTGTCGTGAGGAGAAGCAGTATTCACCACAGGTAAGTCGCTCAAGTTGAACTATATTTCTGCAAGTCATCTAATTGTCTGTTCAAGCGTTCGCACGCTTCTGTTTGGCGCTCGCAATCGAAGTTTCATCATTTGCGCTGCGCAAAGAAAACACAAATGTTAGACTAGCTCATGTTACATTTTATGTTTTCGATCAGTCGACCTGAGGAAGATGTTCACACATATGTAAGTGTACGGTGGCTCCACATCACCCTTCGTGCAAACATGCATTCACGCCTACGCAGACGGCCATTCATTGCTCTAGCGCTGCTTGTCATGTCCACCTACTCACCCGAGTGCGAATTACAGGTCCACAATCCGCAAGAGACACGTCGATATACGATAGTTTCACCTGCAGCTATCAGAAATGTATCAAACCCTGTTATTATTGCGGAATATGAGTGTAGCGAGAGCAACAAAAGTCAGATTTGTTAGGCGGGTTGCGCAGAGGACTTTTCATACGGTGCGTCTCTCTACAGGTATGACGTTCGGCGTTTGTTTTTTTTAACATTAGCTTATGTTTTGCTAAGTTGACAGAATTAAGGGAACACACCCTGGTGGTGTTTTTGGGGAGGGGGCTACACATACGTACGAGCTTATAAAATATAATCGTGGCTGTTTTTTGGTTCTGGAAAACTTGAGGTGAAATGCACAAGATGGCATCACTATAGGAAATTATGACTTATTGCGTGTTTTATATACAGCACCTGGTTTTAGTTTAACCCTCTGGTATTGTTCGGTCATTTTAGACTGGAAACAGAAAATGTTTTGATTTTTAAAAATCGGAATGGTATAAAACTCAATTAATTTTATGGCAGTCAGTATGTGACCACCAAAAAGCTAAATGGTTGTAAAAAAAAAAAAAAAAGTCACACTTGTGTTGTTCGCAGTCCGTCATTGGAGATGAATGGGAAATACGCACAAATACTAAAATACAAAGATTTTTTGTGTGTACAAATCATTCACGATGCAGAAAAAAATGTGCAAAACAGACACACTCCACCCAATCCCCACATACACACATATATGAACTAGTGTGACAGTAACACAAAACATGTTTTTGCAAATGCCTGAAATATAATTAATAATTTGGCAAAGAATGCAGTAAAAACAGACACAGAGGAAGGAGTTACACACTAAAACATTACAAAACACACTTTTCTACACACAAATAAACTGGTGTGGCTGTAAAAATATATGGCAAGCAGCCAGAAGACACATATATGAGGTTGAAATCTGGTTGATTCACTTTTGATAAAACGTTTTAATTTTGATGTTATGTGTAACAAAATGTGTTTCTCTGTTCAGGTTTGATTGTAAAACGAATGCAAAAAAGTTGTCTTTGAGAATGTCTAAATATATATGAAAGTGCATAACTTAATAAAAATAAGTCATTATGTCTAAAAACCACTAGAGAGTTTATAAGCCTTTTATATAGAGCTATATCTAGTGGCTAAACCATGGAATTGCATTTGTTTTTCTTTTTTTACTGGCACTAGATGACACTAATCTGACTTCAAAAACTGGATTTTAAAAGCTAGAAAATGTCATGTTTAAAATGGTCTCTATTTTAACATGAAATAATGCCATAACTTAAAAGTAATATAAAGATCTTAGCTTTTTTTATATTTTCAATGAGGACATGATCAGAATTATTGCACTCATTTGTTACATGAATTTCTCTCAAAATACAAAATAAATAAATATTGGAACAAAAATATATTACATTGATTTTACTGAAAATAAAAAAGTTAAAAGACTCCCAAATGAACAACACCAGAGGGTTAAAAGAATAGAAAAAGGCAAAGGCCCTGCCAAATAGAGCTGCAGAAGCCTTGGTGAAACTTGCAAAAGTAAGTCCCATGTTGATCTTTTAAATGACTGTACACGCATTTGTTGCCAAGTATGATTTGTGTATCCGAACTGGTTTTGTTATCCCAGCTCAAGCTGGTTTCTTGTTTGCAAGTAGAATTTCCTGTCAAGAGGCTTTGAGAAGAATCTGTGCTTGCCAAATGGCACATTTTGCAGCTTTGCAACACATTTTGCTGATTTTTTTGGGACTCCACATATGACAGAAGCCTTAGTCTCTGTCATTCTGTGACAGTTCATGTGACAGTTACTCATCTCATTCCTTTAGATCTAAACATGGTCCACTAAAAGTGGCTTTTTTTGTCTGTCACATCTCGTTCATTTGACAGACCAGCCTTTTCAGAACAATGCATTTGATAATATGCATTTTTAATATGAGGGTTTGTAATAGATGCACACTGTTATAGTCAAGTCCACAAATTGCCTGTCGCAGGGGTATAAAGAAAAGGACAAACTATTTGTCTTTCAAGAGAACAGCAGGTTTAGAGGAGAGAAGAAGGAGGTCTGTTCATCCTATCTATCATTCTCTTTCTCCTTCTCTCCTTCTATACAAGTCTGAACTACTGCAGTGCTATTCTGAGAGAGAGTGAGCTGCCTCAACCCACGCACTGAATATCACAGAGAGAAAGAGAGAGAGAGAGGGAAATGGAGGGAGGGAGATAAAGAGAAGTCGAGAGAACATCCAAAACAGACATGTTTTGCAACAGGAATACAATGAAATGGAAGGAGAATAGCACGGTCAGATTAAAAACGGACGAACCGTCCGTGATTCCTGTGTGAACTCACGTTCTGGAAACTGTTTGTGAATGCGCCACATCTTCAGTGTCACATCTCTTAGAAGTCGCCCACAGAGCTTTGGTGATTGGGTGCCGTGTTCGGCAAAAGCTAATCCAGTTTGTAGAGGCGCACACTGATTCGCATAGACGAGAAGGTGTCGAAATGGCCTACGCTTTATTATAGATATGCAAATGAGAGGTTACTGTTTTTAATGTTATGGGCTGTTCTTAGGCTCGCTCCTGTGGAAACTGTAAATGGCCCACATGACTCACGAAACGCCACACCTGTTCAGATCAGCATCTAAAATGTTTTCGCTCAATGCTTACTGCTTGCAGCCGAACTTCTCACAGGTGTGTGCAAAATACAATGGCGAGAAAGGGAAAAGCGTTCTTCCCACGCAAGTCGCTTGTTGCGCTGTGTGTGCAAAATCCGTAATTGCATCTGTTGATGCAAAGTCCTTTCTAAAAGCACTTTGGCTATTTAATGCTTCCATATTAATTATGCACAAAATGGGGGCAAAACCACAAGCAGGTTATGTTTTGCTAATCATTAAAGTGTTATCAGCAGCTGTTGTTAAAAGAAGCCTTTTGCAGCATTCATCAAGTTGCCAGCATGACATAAAGAATATAGTCTGACCATTCAAATCTTTGTTTAATTTACTGAAATGTTGTGTCATATTTCACTCATCATGGTTAGAGTAGAATATGATCAAATTCAGTCATGGCAACATTTTGCTACACATCTTTCAAATGTATTGCCCATTAATGAATAGAACAGAATATAATCAAATAAAAAACAAACTTCACTTTAAAATTTTACAAAGAAACAGCATGTTTCACATTAAACATGAAATTTTAGAAAAGCTGAAATTATATACTTGTGCAAAACATTTCTTTACAGTAGTAATATAATATAATATAATATACAGTGAAATGTACATGTATGTAATGTAACGTACAAAAAAGAAACAGAATATTTCACATTGAACATTAAATTTTTAGGTAGAAAAACTGAAATAGTATACTTATGCAAAACATTTCTTACAGTAATATAATATAATATAACAATACAGTGAAAAAATAAGGTAGAAACACATTTCACTCAGATGTTGTACAAAGAAACAGCATATTTCACATTAAACATGACATTTTGAAGTAGAAAAACTGAAATAGTAGACCTGTGCAAAACATTTCTTTACAGTAATAATATAATTTAATTAATATAATATAATAATATACAGTGAAATGTACATGTATGTAATATAATGTACAAAATAAAAAACAGCATATTTCACATTGAACATAAGATTTTAAAGTAGAAAAACTGAAATAGTATACTTGTGCAAAACATTTCTTTACAATAATAATATAATTTAATTAATATAATATAATATAATATAATATAATAATATACAGTGAAATGTACATGTAATATAATGTACAAAATAAAAAAACAGCATATTTCACATTGAACTAAATTTTAAAGTAGAAAAACTGAAATAGTATACTTGTGCAAAACATTTCTTTACAGTAATAATATAATATAATATAATATAATATAATATAATATAATATAATATAATATAATATAATATAATAATATACAGTAAAATGTACATGTATGTAATATAATGTACAAAATAAAAAACAGCATATTTCACATTGAACATAAGATTTTAAAGTAGAAAAACTGAAATAGTATACTTGTGCAAAACATTTCTTTACAGTAATAATATAATTTAATTAATATAATGTAATATAATAATATACAGTGAAATGTACATGTATGTAATATAATGTAAAAAATAAAAAACAGCATATTTCACATTGAACATGAAATTTTAAAGTAGAAAAACTGAAATAGTATACTTGTGTAAAACATTTCTTACAGTAATATAATATAATTTAATATAATACAATGCAGTAAAAAATAATGTAGAAACAAATTTCACTCAGAAATTGTACAAAGAAACAGCATATTTCACATTAAACATTACATTTTGAAGTAGAAAAACTGAAATAGTATACCTGTGCAAAACATTTATTTGCAGTAATATTATACAAAGTATAATATAATATAATACAGTGAAAAAATAATGTATAAGCAAATTTCACAGAGAAATTTTTACAAAGAAACATGTTTCACATTAAATGTGAAATTTTTAAGTAGAAAAACTGAAATAGTATTTGTGTGTAAGACATAATATTTTTTACAGTGATAATATAATATAATATAATATAATATAATATAATATAATATAATATAATATAATATAATATACGTTATATATTTATACATTATTTACATGAAATTTAATTTTAGCAGTGCTTATCCCAGATTGGTCTTAATATTATATTCTTTTTTTTTTTTATATTTCAAAGAATACATAGCTAATATTTCATATATTATTTAAATTATTTTTCATATTTTTGGGAACTTAAGGAACTACAAGTATTTCTTTATTTTGAAAAATACACTCATTAATCTTTGTTTTATTTACAACTTCAAAAACAAAACAAAACACACACACACAAACACACACTTGTGTATCTCTGTGTGTCTTAATAATATATTCATTGCTTAAAAAAATTCAAAGAATAAACAGCTAATATTTTAAGATTTCTTTAGCATTTCAATTATATTTAATAGTTCATTTAATCTTTTTTTCTTTTTATATTTTTGTAACTTCCAGCCTACCAATATTTTCTGTGTATTCTTGTGCCTAGTATTTTAAAATACCATTTTTTCTAGCATGTTTGATTGTAAAACACATGCAATAATCTTTGTTTTCTTTACAATTAATTTTTTGAACTGTATGTATAATATAATATAATATTTGTATACGTAATTTGCATAAACTTTAGTTTTAGCAGTGTTTTTACCCAGATTAATGGTCTTAAAATTATGTTCATTACTTTCAATATTTTTCAAAAAATAATTAGCTAATATTTTTAGATTTATTTAGCATTTCAATTGTTTAATAGTAAATTTAGTTTATAATTTTTTTCTTTTTTGTATTTTCAGAAATATGAGCCTGTGTAGTATTTTGCAATAAAACTTGCATTTTTTTCTAGCTTTTTTTCTGTCAATATTCCACATTTCAATAGATTAACTGATGTGCAAAAGCAGCTTGATACCACGACGCCACTGTAGATGTGATGCATAAGACGTGAGCGCAGCCTGCAGCAGACACATATATATTTTCCTGGCCAGTGCTGTATTTCCTGCAGCTTTTTGTGTGGCTCCTCTCTGTGCAGTTTTCCATAGCGATATCTGTGCCTCATTACATCAAAGACACTCTGTTGGTGTCTCTCATGGCGTTAACTTGTTGATCTGCGACAACAGATTTTGTACATTCACTCTTTCGGAGGACTACACGCATTTTCTACACCTGTAAAGTGCATTTTTCTTAGTATTCCTCTGTGAGCCAGCATACCGTCTGCATGTGTTGCAGTCTCTGTTTGGTGTTAGCACTGTATGTTCCCGGTGTTGTGTATTGTGTGTACCGTGTGCGTATGTGTGTTAGTAAGTGGTGTCACTGAACGCTCTCCATTCTCTTCCACCCACACACCGCACTCCCACATACACACACACACACACACACACACACACAAACACACAAAGCACCTCTCTTCTGTCATACCTCTGGCTCTGTGCACTTCTGCTATGCTGTGCTCATATTTAAATCTCTACCCTGCATTTATCTCTCTATTCTTTCGTATTTTACCCAACCTTCTTTTATCTGCTCGATGGTTTTCCAGGGCCCCTACAATTGTGAAAAATAAAGCGTATAGGTATTGATTACAGAATAGCTTTAGCACAACACACTGTCTCTTTCACTTCCTCACAAACATTCTGACACATAGACCTACAGTGTCAGGAAAGCAGCATCTCTCTCCTGCTTTACCCCCTCCTTCGTGTCATGCATCATGCTATGCTCTCTGAAAAGGACTGATCACTATTTGTTCAGATCATTGCTACTATTCACTTCTCTCAATGCTTCTGATTCATAGTGACTTGTTGTAACACATTAGACAAACGGTCATCACATCAGCTCTTTATTTCAGCGTCATGAGCTGGAATCTGCAGCTGTACTGCATGTACTTAAGTACAAATGTTAGAATTAAGTTTAAGTACAGATTTAAAGGATAAATATTAAATGTAATCCATCTTGCTTACATTTCTACATTTCGGTGAACAATATCTTACATTTTATGGAGGGAACAACTCGCAGGCTTCATATATATATATATATGTATATATATATATATGTATATACACACACACACACACACACACACACACACACATATTAGTGCTGTCAAACAATTAATTGCATCCAAAATAGTTTTTATTTAAATAATATGTGACCATGGACCACAAAACCAGTCATAAGTAGCACGTGTATATTTGTTTTATGCCAAAAATCATTAGGATATTAAGTAAAGATCATGTTCCATGAAGATATTTTGTAAATTTCAAAACTAACATAAATATATCAAAACTGCATTGCTAAGAACTTCATTTAGACAACTTTAAAGGCGATTTGCTCAGTATTTTGATTTTTTTGCACCCTCAGATTCCAGATTTTCAAAAAGTTGTATCTCGAACAAATATTGTCATATCATAACAAACTATACATCAGTGGAAAGCTTATTAATTCAATTTTCATGTCTAAATCAATTTAAAAAAAATTGAAATTATAACTGGTTTTGTGGTCCAGGGTCACATTATTGTCATATTATTTGTATACTGTGTATATTTATTATGTGTATAAAAATACATGTACATAATATTTTTTGATTATATTTAATTATATTCTATATTATATATAAATATTTCTATTATATAAACAACATATTTTTCTTAAACATATACATGGATGTGTGTGTATTTATCAGTACATGAAAAAATATATACACAGTACACGCACATAAATTATTAAACAAAAACTTTTATTTTGGATGCTTGATTAATTGTTTGATGGCACTAATATATATATATATATATATATATATATATATAAATTAGGTTTTGATCCACTTCAAATGTTGACTACTGTGTGTGTATATATATATATACACTTTGACATAGTAAAAAAAAGAGAGTTTCAGACTTTTTATTTTATTTATTTATTTATTTTTATATTTGAAGATCCGAAACTGTGTGTCGATGATTTTACCAATAGGGCGATGATGAGTTTTGCTATTTTTTTTTTTTTATTGTGAATGTAAATCATATTTAGCTTATACATGACTATACATTGTTTATTCGATAAAATAATTGGTTTATAGATGAGTTGTATAAGAGTTCATATTGGGATAGTTCACCCAAAGATGAAAATTCTGTAATTAAATACTCACCCTCTTGTCGTTCCAAACCCATAAAACCTTCATTCATCTTCAGAACACAAGTTAAGATATTTTTGATGAAATCCGAGTGCTTTCTGACACTCACTCTTAAAAATAAAGGTTCCAAAAGGGTGTTTTTGCAGTGATGCCATAGAAGAATAATTTTTGGTTCCCCAAAGAACCTTTCAGTAAACAGTTCCTAAAAGAACCATTCTGAAGAACATTTTAAAAATCTAAAGAACCTTTTCTGCTTTTTCTGCTTCCATGGATGTTCAAGGTTCTTCATAGAACCGTTGATGCCAATAAAAGTACATTTATTTTTAAGAGTGCTGCATAGACAGCAACGCAACTACCACATTCAAGGTCCAGAATGATTGTAAGAACATCAAAAAAAAAATCAGTGTGACATCAGTGGTTCAATCGTAATGTTATGAAGCCACATCAGTACTTTTTGTGCTCTAAAAAACCTAAATTAACAACTTTATTCAACAATTTCTTAATTTAATTTCTTGAATATCCTATTTTGTGTTTCAAAGATTAATGAAGGTTTTGGTTTGGAACGACAAGAGGCTGAGTAATTAGTGACAGAATTTTCATTCATTCATTGTTATTTTTTGTGGTCGTTTTAATTTATTTCACACACTTCTCAGTAACTCTGATTGTTATTGATTGTTTAATATTTTGATTGTGTCCAGCAGTTTCATTCATCAGTGCCGATATACATATTTAATATCTGCATTCACTAATATTTCTTATGAACAAGCTCTGGCTGGTTAATGCATGGTCTGCTTGAATAAACATATATTTTTATTGTAGATATAATGTATACAGCCAAGCCCCATAAAAGTCTCTTTTGTGTTGAATTCTGTGGATTCTATATTGATCGCATTAGTTGCTGCATACCTTATTTGCCTGTCACATGCCATATGTGTCACAATGAAAATAATAGGCTGCCATGCAGATGACAAGCTAACTATGATCTTTCAAAAACTTTCACAGATGTCTGTGTGTGTGCGCGCATGTAGGATGTAACATCAATGTGTTGATTTCTTTTCAGAGGCACATCGCTTGATAACTGAACACTTCATAACCGCCAGCGGATTCCAAGATCAACCCTGCAAAAATAGCGAGGAAACAGCCATGTCCACACCATGGGATTTTAAAGAGCTTCAGCAAACGCTTTCAAACGTTTCTCGGTCTCAATGAAACCTGGGCTTATCAAAAAAGCAAATCTGCTGCGTGAACCCTAAGAAACTGGAAAGAGACGGGAAGGTTTACACATAGCCACTCTCCTTGGAAATTTCTATTGTGAAGACAATCAGCCTTGAAAACGTTTTACATCTTTTCTGCCATCGTCATCAAATCTGTTTTTGCGTGTGTGTCTATGTCAAAGGTTTATTATACATTCTCAATACACAGCTAAAATACGTAGAGCATAGATTTTATATTTGACATGATCTGATTTTCTAATTTGAAATTTGCACACAGAATTATCCATTTAATAATTCTTCGCATGCTGAATGAGGAAACGCACATTCGTTTTAGTTCAGGCAATGAATGAGATGCTGAACAAAATCAAAATGATTCCTCACCATACTGCCCTCAAATCCTCAAAGGAGTTCACCATTCGGAGTAGTCCTGTTAACACGTAAACAAGTGCAGTAGAACAAGGTTATTATTGTTTTGTTTTTTCACCAAGTGTATGGAAATCGTTTATACTAGTTAATAATAGTAAACATTCAGGGAGCATTACAGGTCAGGGAAATCTGCTTAAAGACTAAGTGCCATTGCTGAATGTAAGGAGTGCCCAAATAATAAAAAAAAAATTGTGATGAGAAGCGAAACATTAGTTTACATTTTAAAGATGTTTACAGTTGCCCCTTTCTCTTAACTGAATCTTTCATCCAGATAAGTGCCAAAACAGGGAATTAAACCTAAATGTACACAGTTGTACTACAACATAATTGCCTTCATGTGTCACGAAAACACTAGATATTAAAGTAATAGAAAGAGAGTTTCAAGAAGCCATTTTGTTTGTTGAATTGTGAAAATGTGTATTTTTGAAGAAAGCCACAAAAGGGAATATTTGCCTTGTTAATACGTTCAAAACGGACAGTTTGTTAAATAATCTTTCTTTTCCTGTTTATACAAAAAGTAATTGTATGTTGCCTGCACAAAATATTGTCAAGCGTTTGGATTCTTTTACATGTTGTTCAGGTTTTCCAGCGATGTGCTGGACAGAGGCGCTGCATGATGAGAAAATATGTGTTGTGTAACTCACCTTGAAGCTGAAAGCACATCAAAATAGTTCTTTCTCTCTCACGCCGTCTCGGAGTGTGACCGTTCACAGCGCACACTTTAACAGACTTTTTCTTTCGAGACTGTTTTGATATAGACTCAGATTTCATACGTCGGAGGGCTGCTACAAGAATATTTTACATACAGCGCAAGCAGGCTGTTTTTTACAAAATTCGGCATTGTGCGGTGGGTTGAGTCAGCGAGAGAAAATAGCAGTGTTAGTCATGTAAAGATGATGCCCACCTTGGAAGCTCGAGTGCGTGTCATCATTCTCTTCCTGCTAATCGCTGTCCCACTTAACGCTTCCTCGGCGAGCGTCCCGGGCCCCACCAGAAACACACCAAATGGGCCGATCACCATTACCCCGACGCCCAACCCCAGATCTCAGGGTAGGGGCTTTCTATACCCCCTTTCCAAAAACGGTGGGGGTATGCGAGGGAAGTCCATGAATCGTCGGCCAAAGCAGCCAGCTGGAGCGGCAGAAATGCCCCTCAGGCCGCTGCCTCAGATAATGCTGCCAAAGAATGTAACGACTGATGCACTGAAGGCCCCTTTCGGAGCGGCACAGGTAGCTCCGCCCCCTCGCAAACTGGTGGAAGTGGATGTGTGTCGGGGTTACTATGATGTCATGGGGCAGTACGACCTCACCTTTAACTGCTCTAAGGATGACTTCATCTACTGCTGCGGGACGTGCCATTATCGATTCTGTTGTCCGGACCGCTCTCGAAGACTGGACCAGAACATCTGCCACAACTATCATTCTCCTGTGTGGGCTAATACGGCTCCCCCTGCGACCAGACCCCCACCGCCTGCCCATCCGGATCTCAGCCGCATCGAACAAAGCAACAACACCGTCTACGTCATTGGCGGAGTCATCTCATTTACAGTGGCGGTGGCAGTGGCTATTAAAGTGGCGTTCCACAAGGCATCACGACAGCCTAGGAACAGAGAACTCAACATGCCCAGGTGAGACTTCCTGTGTCTTGATCAAAAAGGAGTTTTGATCTATCTTAAATTGTGTTTGCTAAGACTAATCTTTTATATATCCTTCCCTGTCAGGGCTCTTGTGGAAATGTTGCGTCACCAGTCGAGTCCAGTTCAAGAGGGGGAGAGAAACAACAGCGTAGCCTTGGGAACTGGAGGAGGAGAGGGGACGCTTGGACGACCACCGAAAAATCTCTACCCAACGCTACAGAGTAAAGACAACCGACGTGAGTGGAAATCTCCATAATCTCCAAATGTAGGGATAGTTCACCCAAAAATGAAAATTACCCCATGATTTACTCACCCTCAAGCTGTACTAGGTGCATATACCTTTCTTCTTTTAGACAAATACAATTGGAGTTACATTTAAAAAATGTCCTGGCTCTTCAAAGCTTTGTAATGGAGGTCAATTGTGGTTGAGATTTTGAAGCAAAACAGTGCATCTATCCTGAAAGTACTCCACATGGCTCCAGGGGTTAATAAAGGCCTTCTTAAGTGAATCAATGCGTAGGATGTAGGATGTAGGATGTAGGATGTAGGCGTAGGATAAGCTCTGGTGAGAATATCATAGTCTCGCGAGAACCAAGTTTTGTTAGGAAAACCGTCTCCTCTTTGATAATATCGAAATTCTTTGCAAATTCTCGTTTTGTACGAGGTGCACCTACGCTACGGCTACATTCTACATATTCCGCTGGAACGTCACTCTCTCGTGAATGCAAGTACGATAGTTAGCGGAAGCTAGAGATTACGGTTTCTAAATTTTAAATATGGATATTTTTCTGACACATCAGTTCACGTCAGAAAGCCTTTTTTAACATTTTAACTGTCACCCATCCCCTCAGTGGGACACCTAAGTTTATTCACTATATTACAATTAAATCCTATTCTAATCATGACAAACTATATATCATTGGTAAGGGTCAAAGACTCCTAAATAGATATTCTACCACTGTTTTTTGTTACAAATTATTTAGGAACAGTAATAGACTAATTTATGACAAGAGTGCACTTTAAAAATCTACATCATAAGTGGGGTTCTGAACTTTATCACCAAAAGTCATTTTTTGTTGGCTTTTTTCCTACCATGTTTTGGAAATGATCAAAAATTATATATCAATTGAAAATCTAAAACCTCAAAATTCATCCTTTGAACCCTATTTTAAAATCTGACAATGCATTACTATCAAAATGGTATTTCAAAATCATATTAGAAAACAGTTTAAGTTTGGATAGTGCACTTTCACGTCTGTGTTCCCCCCGGAGCCACATGAAGTACTATTTATGATGGATTTATGCACTTTACTTTGCTTCAAAAATCCTAATTACCATTCAGTGCCATTATAAAGCTTGGAAGAGCCAGGATATGTTATAATATAACCCCGACTGTATTCTTCTGAAAGAAGAAAGTCATATACATCTAGGATGCCTTGAAGGTGAGCAAATCATGGTTTAATTTAAATTTTTGGGTGAGCTATACCTTTAAGAACAGTGTGCATTTTATTAGCATAGTTAAGATGTTATAAATATTTAACATGTTATTATTAAGGGAATATGCATAATAATAATAGATTATAATATATTATTAAGGGAAATTTATGGAAACATTAGTTGTTAGCACAAAATTAACAACCATCTTACTGGAGTGAAATGAACTCCTTGGGCTATTTTTTTTTAAATAAAAGGTGAAAAATACTTAAAACTTAAAATAAATTAAATATCCTATGTACATGTATGCATTTTGAGTGACAAAAGGAAGTGAATAATGACATACAAATCAGATAACAGAATCCCTGTTAAAGAGACAGATCTGAATTACACTAGAATTATATGAATTAAATATAATTCTATTAATTGTAGAGATGGCAATAAACTATAATTAACCTATGTGATATGATGAATAATGAAGGCATTTCAAATGTACATTTACTTATGATATTATTAAATAATAAGTTCATGAATAATAATTCTACAATTTAAAAATTAAATTATTGCTGAAGCCTCATTTCTGACAGGGGGCATCTCAACTTTCCACTTCAAAGTAAAAATGAAAATGAATGTTTGTTATCATACAAATCATAATAATGATTTTGTCTGTGCACAAATATTCCATTAACAAATAGACTTAAATTCAGGTCACTGTGCAGTGACAAAAATGAAATACTTAAACCCCAAAACTGTCCAATTGGAATAAATCACACAAATGTTAATGTTTAAGTCAAGTCACCTTTTTAAGTCAAGTCAGCAGTATTAAATAGGAAAATAGAGTGTCAATAATGCAAAAGGACAATAGTAAACACCTCCATTTTCAGTTAAAGTTGGTTTATTATTGATTATTTAGATGAAAAGTCAAGAATAATGAGAGCATAACTATCCACTAAATGTGTTAAGATTTATTGACATCTATAGCCAAGCAAGAAGAAAATTAAATGTCTGTCTCTTTATCTATTTATTCCCTTAACCACTTCTAAAAATCCCATTAGCTGCATGTCAACAGCTATAACTTAAAACAGAGTGTCCTGAGTCAACTGTTCATGAATATTAAATGCTTTAAATGTGAAGTAATGTTTCCCTCAGGGACGAGGTTGCATTTGGCTGGTATTGTTGCATTATATGTCATACCGAGTTCCTTTCATGTTTCCATCTCAGCTTGAGTCTTGTGAACGGCCAACTGTATAAATTCAGGACAAGGAAGGAACACAGGGAAAAAGCAATAGCCAAATGATGAAAGGGCATTTGTGAATTATTTAGCACAGAGCTGTATATGATGGCATTAGAATGAACAGACGGTGTAAAATTTTCAACACATTGTGGAGCTAGAAAGAGCTTAATAGGGCAACATTTACAGTAGATGGATAAATGTACTTCGTAAATTCATACTAAATGTAATTTATCACAAAGACATGAAGGCTGAGATCTCTAAAACACACATGGCTATGTTCTGTTTCACAGTGGGGAATCTACAGCACAACTTCATCCACACCACAGGCTCCAGTCCCAAACATACAGCCACCATTGGTAGGTAAAACCCACAGTTCTACCATTTTTTTACTCTTTAGAGATTAAGAAAATAACCTCAATGTCCATCATTGTGCTTTTAAAGAGCGTGCGCCGCGTATGAACAACATGCAGATGGCCGCCGGTGGCACGTTGAAGCCCAGTAAACATACTAACGCCATGAAGCCCCAGCCGTCCTTCCATCACTCCCTACATAACCTGGCTCAGCTGCCGCCGTCGTACGAAGCCGCCATGAAGCCTGAGATCAACAGATACTCGTCTCTCAAGCGTCTGGGTGAGTGCTTTGTTACCAATGGAGAGGAAGATTCTAATCTTAAGGAAATGATGTTTTGTAAGAATTACATTGAAAGCTTGGCATGATTGCTTTCTTATTATAGCCCACATAATTTCAAAGGCATAAAGCAAATTTATAAGCAATAAGGAGAAAAAGATGGACGAATATCAAAAGCAGTGTGACATTTAGTACTGTTGTGTTTTGAAGGAGAAATTACCTGCTTGATGATGAAGACGTGAGTCTCATGCGGGGCTCGGAGCGTTGCGTAAAAATATCTGTACGCTTGGGTTTTTTATTTAAAGCAGTGTTAGTGTTTCACTGGAACGCTTGAGAGATATAAATGTTTGTGAAGGTCATTTTAATGAGGGCAAACCATTGCAAAGCGCCCGCAATCTTGCACAGACGTATACAGCCTTAAGGCCTCTCTCTCAGCTAGACATCAAACCTCCTGGGAAGTGTGAGTTACAGTTGGAGGACATGAAAGTTCTGCACAGGCGAAGGTTATACAGGCTGATACAATGACTCAGGCTTAATCAGCCAAAAGATGAAATGGCTCAGGGTTGAGGATAAAACAGGATTGTGTTAATATTGCTACATTAATGAAATCAAGCATTATATTAATGAAATCGAACATTAAACGTAGTCCTGGGTTGGAGGTTGAAGAATTTATAGTAAGAGTTAAGTTGTAATGAAAGTTTGAATTTCTAGTTTGTAGCTCGAAGCTTAAACATTTTTAGTTGTGCATCCATGTTTATTATATACACAGTACTAGTACCTAATATTGGTTACTGGAGATTAATTATTATTTAACTGTTAGTAATACTGTATGCTAATTACATGTCATCTTAAGTAAGTCACTAAATTAATAGTCATTTTCATACTGTACATTATGTTTTCATGTCTAAATTCACATTAAAATGATTGTTTTAGTATTTTATTGTTAATTTGATTTTAATTTAGACTAAATTGTATAGATTTGTTAATATTGGTCATTAAAGGAATAGTTCACCCAAATAATTAAATTTACCCCAGGATTTACTCACCCTCAAGCCTCATCATGTGTATGATTTTATTCTTTCAGACGAATATAGTTGGAGTTATATTAAAAAATGTCCTGGCTCTTCTAAGCTTTTTAATGGCAGTGAATGGGTGTTGAGATTTTGAAGTCCAATAAACTGCATCCATAACTCATAAAAAGTACTCCACACTGCCTTAGTGGGTTAATAAAGGCCTTTTGAAGCAAATTGATGCATTTTTGTAAGAAAAATATCCATATTTAACACTTTATAAACCATAATCTCTAACTGTTGTACATGCATTCACAAGAACGTGGTGAGGAGAAAACAAAACACCAGTCATGAATTAGAAGAACAAAACAAGGATTTGTAAAGAAAAAAATGAGGATTTCGATATAAGCCAAGAGGAGACTGTTTTTTCTTTGCTGTAAACAAAAATTGGTTCTCGTGAGACTAGCGTATTCTTAGCTTACACTACTTCCTACACCCTATGTAATCTACTAAAATGCCACTCTCTCGTGAACAATCATACAACACGCTCTAAAAAATGCCAATAACCCAGTGCTGGGTAAATATTGGACAGAACACATGCTGGGTTATTCTGACTTAGCTGGTTGGGTTAAATGTTTTACCCAACATTTATTTAAGTCAACTATTGTTTAAAAATCATTATATTGCTGTCTTAATATTGGGCTGGATATTAAAAATCCCACACACAGAATTATAGAGACAACAGCAATAATCAAAAGATGAACATTTATTATTAAGTAAGAACACCTGTGGACAAAAATATAAAACAAAAAGAATTTGTTTGGATGAATACAGCATAGTTACAATATCACATACATTTAAACTCATTTAACAAACATTTTAAAAAAGCGTAACATTTAAAAGTAGCATTTTAGTTTACGAGTATTCAGCCATTCTCTGTA
The DNA here is from genome assembly GCF_022985175.1 of Labeo rohita. NCBI lineage: Eukaryota > Metazoa > Chordata > Actinopteri > Cypriniformes > Cyprinidae > Labeo > Labeo rohita. The sequence continues at coordinate 23,705,029 of NC_066884.1, read as the reverse complement.
ATCACTTTTCACTGAAATAGGGCTAATTCTTGTGACTGACATCTCGTCCTTGTATGTTGCATTGCATAAAATAATATCATTTACAGCACAGTAAAGACTTAATAAATGAAATAAAATGTATACAAACCCTAATTTTGCTGAAGAAGTGCACCAAATCTGTGGCGCTGTGAATCGCTCTCTTTTGTAACGTTAGAGAAAGCAAAAAGCCCAAGCTCTGACTGTTACTCAGCAAGCTAGGGTGTTTTGTTAGAGACAGTCTCAACCCAGCTGTTGGGTAAAAAAAAATAAAAAATAACCCAGTATCTAATAATCCAATAAAAATGACCGAGCAGCTTGGTTACAGAAAAACTACCCAGCACCTGGGTAAAAATATTAAAAACAACCCAATTAAATGACCCAGCAGATAAAAAATTTGGGTAAAAAAATTACCCAGCATTTTTTAGAATGCAGGGTAGTGGGAAGATCTCAACACCCATTCACTGCCATTATAAAGCTTAGAAAAGTTTTTAATATTTTAAATTTTTTTCAATATAACTTTGATTGTATTTGTCTGAAAGAAGAAAGTCATACACACTTAGGATGGCTTGAGGGTGAGTAAATCATGAGGTAATGTTCATGTTTGGGTGAACAATCAAACAAATAAAACAATCAAACAATTAAATAAAATGTTATTTGACAGATTTTTTAAATCGTTGCATCCCTAATGCTGTATTCTCACCCAACATTCTGATTTTTTTCAAACATATTTTCCTCCACCTACAGAGAAAGGAGGATTGGAGGAATATTCAGGTTACTGTACCACCAAACGAAGGCCCAACAACGCCCCTCCCTCCTTTCATTCCTCCCAGCATCACCTTCCCTGGGGTGGCGACTACACACTGGGGGGAAGAGGCACGCTGCCCACCCATGCCACTCGTCCTCGAATACCTCATCCACAGTCTGCCCCAAGCCACACCCCGAATCCTTACCCTCTGGATCCACCGGAGTCGAAGCAAAACCAGAACTACGATACGCTTTCCAAACCGCCACGCCGCGTCAAATCAACGGACCAGCTCCTTGCCCTCGGTGACGGCAACACCTTATCAAGGATGTCGAAGAACCAACAGCACCAATACTACAAAGCCATGGCCTCTTCATCAAAGAACTCCAATACGAACACCCTGAAGAAGTCCAAGGAGAGGCTGCTGATGTCCCCAGATCATCTAGAGGAGGAAGTAGCTGGGGTCGACTACGACGGAAGCAGGATGGGTATTGGAATGAATGACTACCCAGCTGGAGAAAGAGGCGGAATGGTGCCCACCCTGCCCCGCGTCAGCCACCAGAAAGCCCAGTCGCAGCAGAATGTTTGCGCCACGCCGTCGCTCGACCGTCACCACATGATCAAGATGAACTCGCACCCGACCTCGGGGCGAGAGCAGGAGCGGAATTCGGCGGCGATGTCAGGTCACCTGGGAGGAGGCGGGGTTGGAGGAGTGGGATGGGGCGACATGCCAGGAACGGGAGTTGTCATGGGAACAGGGACTCTTGGTGGACACAGTGCCAGGAGGCTTGCATTTGCAGCTAAAAGGCAAAATACCATTGAACAACTTCACTTCATCCCCGGCGGAGGGGGAAGTGGAGGAGGAGTGGCATCAAACCAAGGGGTTAGAACAGGAAGCAAGAATGAGGTTACTGTGTGAGCAAGAGGCTGGAGAGGGTGAGGAGGGAATGGAGAAGATGGGTGAGGGATAGACTGTGTGAAGAGCTGGAGGATGGTAGAGGGACTGTGGGAGAGAGAGAGTGGGCGGAAGAGGGAGAGAAATAACGAGAGAAGAGAGAAAAGGAGTAGGAGGATGGTAAAGGAATAAGAGAAACGGATTTTGAAGTAGGGGAGAAACTAGACGAAGAGCCAAGCGGCACCATATTTTTACAGATATATATTGTATATAGTGGCAAATTCACAAGATAAGATTAGATAACAGTTATAAGTCAGGTTTGATAGAGCTTCGAAGTTGTCGTGCTTTTTATGTTCATGAAATTGCCGCTATAATTATGATCAAAGCTGCCATGTACAACTATTTATTTGCGTACAGTTTGCCTATAAACCTACCGCATAGCATATCAATAGAGTGTAATATAAACTTCACATGATGTGACGGAAGAACTGAGAAGAACATTTTTCATATCTTTATGTCATGTTTTTATCCTCAGATATTTTACATTACATTACAGATATAGCTGCTATGGAGCCATATATTTCAGAGAACGGCTTTCATCTTCTATGATGGAACTACTGGGAGACTAATGTAATAATTAACGTCTGCATATGAGGAACCAGTTGAACACGAGTTGAGCGCTTATCCCAACTGATGAATTGTAAAGCTACTTACAGTTGGACAAACGTAATGCTGGATCTTATCTCTTCTTAAACCCTAATCCACTTTCACATAATGAGGAAGTGCGGCAGGGTTTTCACGACGCATGTCAAAACGAATGACGATGGAACAGTTTGAGGAGCATATCCATAAACTCGTTAGAACTTGAGACAGAGAAAGCAAGCCTTACCATATCTTACCATTGTTTCGCCTGCATCTTATTCAGTGTGAATTTAACATGGATGTACCAAGTGAGTTTCTGTTTAATTTGTTTTGTTGGAATCCTGAAAATAGTTTTAAATCCTCAAGCTTGCCCTTCAGTACATAACTGGAGATCGCTTTGAACTATCGATGAAAGCCATTCTGGGACACAATTGGGCAGAAAGGCCCAGATGAAAACCAAGAGAAATGTCTGACAATCATCTTTTTTCTCCATTTAAAAAGACTCATTAATGATCAATGGCACTTTGTTTGGATTCTGAGCCACCACTTTCTACAATGTCCAAGTGTTGGGATTTGTAAGGGAGATTTATCTTAAGGGACGCTGGACTACCAAAAGCACAAGAATAATACATTCGGTTCCTGTAACGTTAATGCTCCTCTTAGGCATACTGTGTAGACATAACGGTTCACCTTAAGCTATTAAATATGGAACTGAGACGAAGAAAACAACTCAAGAGTAAGGGCACTCATCAATGTATGTATACATTATGATATTCTGGCATAAAATTAGCGTGTGACATGGCAGTATCATTATCTCGCTCAGGTGTGGGTTGACATTTGCATAAAGACAAACCTCCTGGACTGCTTTTTGAATCTCCATGTTGAAGCCATGTGTATATGCTGTTAAAAAAAAACTGAGACTCTACGAAACGTCTGAGGATACGGGCATGCCAAAACAGCTAACCTGTATTTTTGCTGTTACTGAGATATGAACACGTCATACCTGATATTGTCATAACCAATAACGCTTATCAATATTAAGGGCTATACAACACACATGCGTTAGTGGTACAGATGTTACCCACAGCTTACTCGTTATTCAGTGATAATAATCTCATTATTTACGAAAAGATATTAATGTAGTAAGTAAATATTACAATGAAAAATGTAAATGTGAGATTGTTCGCAAACAAGCCAGATTCTGATCTCTGAGAAATAGCGCAGGTGTCAGGAACTCATCTTACCAATGAAAACTAATGAATTTACATTGTAAAACCACCAACTGCTCATTTTCTTTTTTTTTTTTCTCTCATAGACTTTATACCTCTTGGTTAATTTTCAGTGTAATGAAATTGAGCGTTATAAGTTGCGGACTATTTGAATATATATGCCTCCCAGTAAAAGTGTTAAGGAGTAGTTTTTTATCACATCAGCATCAGGAGGATCGGTGGTAACACATTCATTTAACTTTTCACTGGAACTAGTGTGTATCTTAATGAATTATGAATACAACTTAAAGACAATCTTCCTAACAGCTCTGTAATACATTGGTGTTTGTTATTGTCATTACTATGACAGTTAATATTATGGTTATTGGTGAAATTTCTTCTTGTTGTTATGGTTATATTATGATTATGATGGTGATTTTTTTCCTCTGTGGTTTTAGTGTTAACTTGTTTTAGATATCTTTCTCATGAAATTCTTTTGAAATTATGAGTAGAAAATAGAAGCACAAAGTTTAAAGCCACTCATTGTTTGCCAATTCTTCATGCATTCCTAATGATGAGGAGTGCCTTCGAAAATCTCTCAGTGTGATGTCATATAGTAATTGTTCTAAGCCTGCAAATGCCATTACTTGTTGCAGAGACATCACAATGGGTTTATAAATGATGTCATAGGATGTATGTCGTATGTGTGTAACCGAATGTCTTCTTTTTGTTAAGTGAAATTTCAACTTTTTAATGTTTCTTTCAGGGACAATTAGAACAGATGACTCGATTTAGTATTTTCTTTGTCATAAAAAGTCTGTAGCAATGTCTGTTTTGTATCCACAAGCCATAATTATGAAAATGTTTATGGAATTTATTCACAAGGCATATTACTGCAGAAAATAACGAACATTGGATGTGCAAATAAAGCCCTGAAGCATTTTAAAAGGTTGGTAGCCTACGATGGTTGCACACAAGCAAAGCAGGACAATGAAGACCGAATGAGCTCATGTCTTGAAATATTTAAGCACAGTAAATCACTTGATGTTTACATCTATTTTACTATCATAAGAAATGCCCTCCCACCACATATATATACATATTTAAAATCTTTCCAAGATTAAGTTTCACCTTTGTAAAATAAAGTCAACTGATGAAACTGTTGCCTTGAATGTCTCATGACACACCTAAGAGAGACAGAACATTTAAATTATTCATAATGTCGTCATTTACTATATTATGTTTACAATCTTATCTTCCATGATGCATCAGACTGGAAATAAGACTAGCAATTCCAAGGCAGCCATTTTGATAAGGACCAGCCTTTGAATTTGAGCTGTCAGTATGTAATAAAATGGCCACTATAAGAGCTTCTAAGATACAAACATAATGCTAAAAGAATCCTAGAATAAATGGATAGCACATTTAGCATATTATGTCAGAATTATATTCGCCGCGTTGTCATTCGCATTTACCTCAGAATTAGCTATTGCGAGCTCGCTGACATTTGACTGCACAACAACAACAACAACAACACTGAAAACACTTTAACGCTAGCTAACCGCAGCTAAAAACAAACGAACCACATCGTTATTAGTGACACTATATTTTAAGACGCTAATATTCGGAATACACTAGTTTCACACGAACGCTGTCTCGACCGCAAATAAAAAAAACAAACATAACGGGCAGATAACGGGGTAGCCGGAAGTGTTCCAAGGTCCGGAAACGACCAATGTTAAAATCTCCCACGTCACTCGCTCTTTGTAAAACACCAACATAGACCGTCCAAAATATTTTAGCCGACATCAAAAGCAAACGCAAAATAAAAAGTTATCGGTCGTAATACCGTTTGATGCATTTTTCACAGGATATAAGTACGATAAGTGCATCTGTTTTGCAATATAAGGGACACTCGGTCTCATGCTATCGCAGCACGGTTGCAGTGGAAACAGAGTCTGCTAACTAGCTGTAGCTAGAAGGCTAACCACTGGAAAACAGCGCAGAGCTGCTGGGGTACATGAACGAGGGGGGCAGGGTGGGAGAGAGTATAGCAGGCCCTGTTCATCTTGACCAGGCTAAAAGATGGATGCGTAGGTAAAAAGGCCTATTTTATTGTCTCGACTGTTATTTGATAATGATTCATTTACTTGCACAGTAAGACAGTTTTGCTCCTGCATTATCTGGCTTGCTGTTGTTAGGTCGCGCATCATGACGACAAGCTATGCTGTGTCCCTTTGCTGAATGTGTAGTATTAGCCAGCTGTTTTGCATGCTAACATGTTACACATAGCCCCAGCGCTAGAAGATTTAAAGTCCATTAATATACTTCGAGGAGCATTTTTAAAGCACTTTTGAATTTCGAAGTGCATTTCCCCATCGTAGACTATTTTCCATTAGTCCCCGGAGTCTGTCGAAATGGACATTTTCTTTTCTTTAGTGATACGGGATGCGATCGGAAGATGTAATAATTACATGAAATTCACCTCTACCCCTGACGATTCACACCGCACTCAGCATCTTTTCAGCACAATGCCAACTGCTTAGAATGTAAGATAAAGTGATAGAAAACACTCGCGACGTTAAAATATAAGAAAACTGTGCAAATATTTGGACATGTGTATATTATCTTACTGTTTTCATTCCGCATATCGTCTGAGAACGTATTTCACACTACTTTTGTTTAGTATCGTGTTGTGACTGTAAAATGACATTCGTTAAATGCATCAGTGCACTTTACAGCGACTGTCAATTGAATATATCTGTTAATTTCTGTCATTTAAGTGATGCCGATAGATAAGATGAAGTAATGTTATATATATATTTTTTAAATATGATGTAGTGTTTCAAAGTGATTTATCAATGTCAGTAATAATTTCTTTTCAATTTAGATCACTAGAAATAATAGAGACTCAGATTTTGTATTCTTTTTGTTATTGTGAGATATGTCATTTTGCTGTTTAAGAATACAAATGAGCAAAAATGAAATCATGGTAATGCCATAAGATGTTCAAGTAAAACACTTGGAACTTTTTACAGAGATGTGCCAATAGTCCCATAAATATTCACACACATGACATTTTCTGTGTACTAAAAAAACAAAGAAACATTAAAATGCCTGCTGTAATAAACAGTCTGCCTGTTGTTGTTTTTTCTTATTTTTAAATCAAAATGTTTTGTTGTCTTTAGGGTTTTGATGGTTAATATTTTTTTATAAGTGTTTGTTTAAAATCAATCATTTAACATGTTGCTCCTTTTTTCCTCTCACAGTGAGAAGAGGAGTGGCAGAAAGAATTTTCACAGCCCTCAAGAATGATAGTGGAGGATTTTGCTTCCAGCTATGGAAAAAATGAAAAACATACTATTTGAAACTTGGAAACGGAGATGTAAGCTACTTTTGTCAGAGTGGATTAAGAATTAATAGATACTGAATGTAATGAAACCAGCCCATGGGATTTGGAGGGATCCATCCTACTGTGGGATGGTCATCAACTAAAAAATGTAACCAAGCAAGTGGAAATTTTTCAATGAACTCGGACTACATTAAGCACTTTTAGTGCACTTCCCAAAATGTGAAAACATAATTGCATCTCGTGCAATTGTGGCATTCTTTTACCAGTCCGTATGTCTTTGCACTTATGGAACGCTCAGACTGAAATACTGAAATCAAAGTTGAATCATCCAAAATAACTGTGATTATATGGAATCCAATGTGAAGCCAAAAGGGAGTCGATTTTGGTCATCTCATAAGTGACAAATCCAGTTGAACAACAGCTTTTTGCAGAAATTACAAATTCATGGTACAATCAATGCAAAAATGGCCTCGTCGACTACTTGCCCGAAGAGTGAGAATGTGAGGGCCCGCTTTAAATGAAGCAACACCAGTAGCATAAGGAAAATGTGAGGTAACACTTTTTTGAAAGTGCTTCTGCTGCCTCTGACCACAACTCAGTAGAAGAGCATCACAGAAATATTGTTGCTGCTCAGAGAGCAGAAGGTGTTGCCACTGCGCACCCATGTTTCAGTAACTGGGAGATGTTCCAGTTTGGCAAATACAATGTGGACATCATAGAGATGCTGAGTGGACACCAATCCCATCAGTTCAAAGGTCTTGGATTAGAGCGACAACTTCAACACCAACAGCAAGTGCAGCTTCACCAACACCAGTTACAGCAGCAGCAACAGCAGCAAGGTGAGACATCTGGGTCGATTTTGTCTGGACTTGGCTTAGGCCCACTACAAGCATCTAGAGGCAGTGCCTTTACAGATTCTGCATCAATTTTTGCAAAAATGAGTGCGCCTCCCCCACCTCTGCAACAGCAATCCCTCTCTTCATCTTCTCAAAGTTTGAGGAAATCCAGCAAGATGTCTGGAAGCAGTAGCAGTGGTGGAAGTCATGTGAGTGGATACCCCCAGTTTTTGCGCTCATTCCACCCAACCGAGGCAACCCTTGCACAAGAGCAGTTACATTCAGGAGTAGGGCGATTTGATCATTTTGCCAGCAGTAGTGGAAGCGGAGGAACTGCAGGGGCAATTGGAGGACTGGTTTCATCTGTCCCACCACCACCACCCCCATTGCATCCTGGTTTGTCAGTACCCCAGGCCTCTCCTGGTCCTCCGTCCTCCTCCCCATCTCCTTCAAGTTCTGTTGCAACTTCCAATAACCCTTCCAGCAGTAGTGCAGTAACTACCTTTAGTCATCAGTTGGCAGGATCTCAGTCTGACGCCCGAAGCCTACATCAACAGTTTAGCTGCATGTTAGCCGCAAATCAGTATTTTCTTTCTGGAGTACCAGCCAATTCTAGTCTAGAACAATTTTTAGTTCAGCAAGGCAGTCATAACCATCTAGGTCTCGGTCTGGGCCAAACTGCAGGAGAAACGGGTTCAGCACTTGCGCCACCCCCCGCTCTTCATTCTTCACATGCTCATGGTCACTCAACTACTCTATCACAGCCACAACAGCCACCATCACAACAGCAGCAACTACCACCTCACACTTTGTCTCACCCTCACCCTCACCCACATCCACACCATCCACTGCACTCCTCATCGCAACCTTCTTCACTCGGTGGTTTTGACTTTCAAGGAATCCCAGTGCTCTCCTCCAACCAGCTAGCATCTTTGATGCAGCAGGAAGCTGGTTTGCCACTTCCACTTCCTCTACATCTGTCTTTGTCAAAAGAGGAGGGAAAAGGGGATAGCGCTGTTGGAGGAAGTGGTGGCGGAGGAGGTGGTAGGAGAAAAAAAGCCATGGCTGGCTACCTGCCACAGAGAAAGACTGAAAGCAGCAACAACAATAGCAGCAGCAGTCACAACTCTACAAACCCTAACAGTAGCACTTCAGGGGGACTCAACCAGGAGAACACACCAGGCTTGGATGGAGGTGGGGGTGTTAGTTTGTCAGGCATTGGCGGAGACCCTTCTTCCCACCTAACCTCATCATCCTCTACTTCTGTTGTCTCGTCATCCTCTTCTGCATCCTCTTCTATATCAGCATCAGTCTTGGTGACAAATGGCTCCAAAACAGACAACCATGGTTCCATGCCACCTCAGTCTCAGCCTGAACAAGAACCCCTTTATCATTGTGGCGAGTGCGGCAAAACTTTCACACATCTCTCTAGTCTGCGCAGGCACTTACGTAGTCACGAATTAACCACAGCTGGCACAAGTGGCACGAGAAGTAACATTTTAAACCCAATTCTGCATCCTTCCGACCCAAGTATTCCCCACTCTACTCAAGATAGTGCAGCCTCATCTTCATGTGGCAGTCCTGACAAGACTTTCCATTGTTCCGAGTGTGGAAAAGGTTTCAAGAAAAAGGGGCACCTACTTCAACATGGTGTCATCCACTCTGGCGCACGGCCCTATGCCTGCACTACTTGCAGTCGTGCTTTCAATCGTCGTGAGTCACTCACCCGCCATGAAAAAATACATGAAGAGAAACCATTCCGCTGTCCAGCTTGCGGTCGCTGTTTTCGGGAAAGTACATCCCTTTTGAACCATGCAGCCTCGGGCACCTGTGGCAAGTCAGGCCGTACACCAAGACCTAAGCATGAAAGTAATATAGAAAGCAAGAGCAATAAAGCTGGGGGCTCCCAAGATGGAATAGCGACTAATGCAGCGGGTGAGTAACGTCTAGTGTAGTGCATATTTTTAGTAAACCCACTCAAAAGTCACAATTTTTCATAGGCACTGTGAAATTTGTGTGCATAGCATTATTACTGTTTAGTCTGTTGTGCAGGTTCTTACCGGAGTGATGATTTCAGTGATGACTACAAGGACCAGCGCTCTCAAAGTAACTTGTATTCTGGAACAACCGCATGTGGTGGTGGCAGCATGACAGGGCCTGCACTTAGGAAGGCGCCGTTAGCTCCCACTCTGCATCCACACCCACAAAACCAAAGCCAGCCGCATCATCAACAGCCACATCTCCCACTTTCATCCCTGCTAGAGGATTCTGAAGATGATGTCACTAGCTCCGTCAACAGTGCCATTTCTGCTATCACTGCTGCAGCTGCGAACTGTATGAGTGGTGATCTTGCCCATAGTGGAGGTAGAGGGGATGATCGAAGGGATATCATTGGAGGTTTGCTTGGAGGTCTGGGTCTAGGGCCTCTTGCCCCGCCTAGTGGTCCGTTATCAACATCTGGCCTGGAAAAGTCCTATAGAGGAAGTACTAACCCAAGTGCAGTGGCCCTCAACCAGCAACCAAACCAGCAGACGCCTGGTGGAAAGCCCAAGCGCCCTCGTAAGCCCCGTAAGAAGAAGGAACCCGGTGTGATTGGTGTTGAGCCCCCTAAAAGAAGGCAGTCCTCTCACAGACCAGGAGGGCCCGGTGGTGACGTTAGACCGTATTTGTGCAGCGTCTGTGGTCGAGGATTTGCAAGAAGAGAGACCTTGCGGAGACACGACAGAATACATACTGGAGAAAAGCCTCACCATTGCACCGTGTGTGGCAAGTACTTCAGAGAGGCATTTCATCTTAGCAAGCACCACACTGTGCATTCTGGAGAGAAGAACTACAAATGTATCCTGTGTGGAAAAGACTTTGGATATGCTCAGAGCCTTAAAAGACATGGCAAGCTACACCAGAAAGGAGAAATGGAAGAAGTGCCAACAACGCCAGGTGGGGAAAACCTTAACAGCTATCCATCCTCTGGTGGCAGCTTGATTCAAGGGGGTCAAAGCAGCTCTTCATCTTTCTATTCATACACTCAAGATGTCAAACCACAGACATCAACCACTCAGCCTCCTCCTAGACTGTACACATGTGCTATATGCTGGAAATCGTTCCGCCATCACTTTCACTTAACGGCACATCACCAAACTGTTCACGAGGGTGGTGGAGAAAAGCTATTTTCTTGTGAAGTCTGTGGTAAGGCTTTTGCATACTCTAACAGCCTTACCCGACACAAGCTTTCTCAGCATGGCTTAACACGGACTGGCCAGCCAGTTGCTCAAAGGAGCACAGGGGAAGATAACAGTGTTGGTGGTTCGATATCGGAAAGCGAAGCTGCTACAAATGCTTTGCTTCAGCTTGCGCCACCTAGTGGCACACATGTCGAACAACATGGAGTTCTTCATAGCCAGCAGGCTCCTCCCCAAACACAAGCTGGCTACTCCCCTCTGTTCTATTTACCCGATACCAATGCTGCACACCCTTCTTCGTCTAATGCCTCCTCTTATTCTCATTCTCTGCCGTCAACTTCCTCAGGGCCTCTTCTTTGTAACCATCAGCATCAACACACTGGGATAAAGGGTGAACCCATTTATCACAGTGGTCACGGGCATACTCTTACTCCAAACATACCCGTGCATTCCCTCGTGTTGCCTCCAACAGAGCCACATCAGCAACACCACAATTCCCAGCAGCATTCTGCTGAGATTCAATCTACACAACACCACACTTTTCAAAGCCAAGAGGAGTTGAGGAGAAGGAAGAAAAAAAAAAAAAGACGGCAAGAGAGAGAGGAGATAGGCTACAAATGGACCCCGGCTGCAAAAGTAGAGAGAGAACAGGTGGAGGTCCCCCTTGGGGAAAGGCAGAGAAATGAGAGAAGAAAACTTGTTAAGAGAAAAACGAGAGCAATTCACAGGACGCAACATAAAATTAAGAAGCGCATGGCCGTGCTCGTGAGGATCAGACGTGGAAGTGGAGGTAGCGCTGTGTATGAACTGGGCCTTCCAGGCGGACTGAAGCTTAACAGGCTTCGTTCTCTCAAAGTTCCTCTGAAGAGAAAGTCCTGTCCCCTTTGCCTTGGTGCTACCTTCTCTCAACAGGTAGCCCTCAAAGTTCACATAGCAGCTAGACATTGTCCCAAAGTGAGAGGCCTTCAGCATCGTTTGAAATGTCCAGTTTGTGGAAAACAGTCTCGCAAGTTCCTCTCAGCTCTCATTCACAGAAGCTCCCATTTAGCCAACAGAGCATTTTCTTGTAAACATTGTCCCTGTCGTTTCTGGAACGCTATGCTGCTCACACGGCACAAGAAGGTGTGTCGAGGGACGTTGGCTAAGTTTCAAAGAGATAGGGCTCTTTGTGTTAAATTAGTCATGGGATCAACATACAGGAGGTTTGAGTGTAAAGGGAACTCTTCATCCTTGCATATGGAATATAGTCACTAAGTTTTGCCGTTAAACTCATTTTCATATGCACCTTGAGAAGAGAAGTGTTGCGATTTTCATGAGAGGAACCGAGATACCTGACTGAATACTAAATCTAATGCTCATGTAGGCATTGACTTGTGTGTTAGGAGAGCTTTTTCTTTTCTCTTTCATTCATATTAAATTTCCTCTGGTAACTTGGACCCCTGAAAATGAGCACCTTCAACAAACTCACAAATGTATCAAAGACATTTGTTTTAATGAAATGCTTAGCCTACCCATCTATCCAATTCCACACCGGTCTTTTAAGAGGAAACTCTTGTTCATATTGGCTGGCAATAGATGAAGTTTCAGTGATTTGGCAAATATTGTACTGTGCCCTAACAGTAGGCTATTGCTCACCTCAACAGATGCTCTGTAGAATTATTCTGTCTCTGATATATATTGTGTTGTTGGTGTTCACTTAGAGCAAGTGTGGAGATGTGATTTTGTTCATGTAAAAAGTGCATTCAGTATCAGGATGAGAAAAAAGGGTCCTGCTAGGAAGACGAGTATTTTATTTTAAGGAGTATTTAAATTACTGCATGTGTTGAAAGGTCAACTTGAGTGATGATGGTTACACGACAAATCGAATTGAAAATGTATCTTAACTCTTACTAGAGAAACCATAAGAAATTAATGCGTAATAATAATACATGCTGTTTAACAATCCCTAATATCAAATGTGAGCCCTGTTTTGATTTATTTACTGTTCTTAAAGAAAACTACCATTAAGATGGTAACGCCAGCACTTAAACAGGAAAAATCTGATTTTTCACATAACCAGTCAAAGGACAAAAATGTAATACTCACAGATGATTGCCCTAAAGGCAAAAAAAAAAGCCTTACCAAATTGTGACAGTTAAAACAATGTAGCGTCTATGTATAGAGCTTAAGGGAGGAATGGAACGAAATATGTGTACTGTACTGTAAATTGTGTCAATATTTTATTATGTTTTTTCTAAGCAAAAGTCAATTATCTTTTTATCATAGCTACACTTCAGGTAGTTGGAAGAGTGATTGTAAGAGTTATCACTTTAGATCAGGTCTTGATTAAGTGTATTAATGTGTGACACAGTCTGTCCACTTGCCAACTATGAACGTATCCCATGTACTTTTCTCACCTTTTATGTAGAGATGCCATACTACTTATAGCCTCTCTTTTTCTTTAAAAGAAGAAAAGTAATAAGTATGTTTCTATCACTTTATTTACACATGATAAGCTGGTTGTTGATGATACCCAAGCATTTAATAAAATTTTAAAATGTTATATCCTCATTAATTCCATGTAAACCTTTATTGTTACCTCAGTATTTCATATTTATTTGCATTTCTATTAAAATATGCTAAATATGCATTTTGCATACAACTGTATTTCATGGTTTAATCCGTTTCTGGTGTTGTTGTACTGTTTATTTAACTTTTATTATTTCTTTACTTATTGCTTCTGTTAAATCTGTTACAATGTTTAAATAATTATTATTATATTATTCTGTTGCTGTAAGATTATTTTACATGTAGTAACAAGTAACAATGCTACTTCTTTTTATTTTTTATCTAATATCTTAAGGGAATAGTTGTGTCTGAGTATATTTCAACACAGAGACCCCAAATGTCTAACAAACTACGAAGGACGTAGACAAAAAAAATGGTGTTTTAATTGGTAAATGTCATTTCCCAGGTTAAAAAAGTGCACTAAATTAAACTTTATTTAACTACACTTAGTACACTTTCATAATGTACTTAAAGTGCTCTATTTTCACACACTAATTTTGTACTTAATATACTAAAAAATATTCTTTAAGGTAATCTTAAGAACATCTAAATATACTCAACTGTGCTATTTTGGGAAGCATGAATATGAACATATATATATATGCACACACAATTTATTTATACTGTATTGCCCACATATTTTTATAGATTAAATATTTCATTTTAAATGTATTGTAATTATGTTAACATTCCCTTTATATGATATTTAACTACATGTTAATGGTGTGTTTAATGTCTTAAAATAGTACAATCAAGCACACTATTACTGTCATTAGTAGCACTTCTTTATACATACGAATGAATAATCCAATCATCCTGTTAGTGCATTTATAGTAGCCTGAGCACAGTGACAAACAGGGTTTTACTTAAGTAATACATTTCTACTTTTTTCATGAAAATCCAAATAAAAAGAATTCAAAAAATCCACTAAACTTTTATTTAAAGTGATTGTAGCACTTTTAATTTTAATGCAGTTATAAACCACTTCTGGTACTTTATCTGACTACTACACTTAAAATCAATTTAAGTGTTAGTGCTAATTAGTGTATTTACATTAAGTGAACTTAAGTAGCACAGTTGGGAAAATGGACTTGTAACTATTACTAATATATTTTAAATAAAATCAATTTAAACTAAGGATAACTAGGCCTTTATAAAAATGTACTAACAATGAAATAAGTTTTAAATCATTCAAAGCACACTCTAAAGAAATACACAAAAATAATAAAAGTTCTCAGTATATTTTTATGGTAGTAAACATTATTTCAATACACTAAAAATCAGTTTGAATATCAGTGGTAATTTGTATACTTTTGCAGTTGCACTGAAGTATTACTGACGTAGAAATATACATTTAATTAGTGTATTTATAGTGTGTAACTTACAATTATATTTAGCACAAAAAATAATGTACTACAAATGTACTTGCTTGTATTTAAGTTTTTATTGCACTCAAGTACACATTTTTACCTGGGTTAGTATTGTTAAAATGCACACTGCCAATAAAGGCATGGGGAAGAAAGTGTAGTCTAATTCTAATTTTATTCATCGAGTATTGTGTATTGAGTGTCCTTCTTTCCATCATTTGACTTACACTGGCCAGTTTCAGTCTGAATAAGATATATATAGTTTTTATAGATCTATAGTTGTTGTGAATTCAGACTGTACAGCTGAAAAACAGGCGATGAGGATGTCTGACTAAACAAAAGGTTTTGGAACATTTTAGAGTGCTGTTTTCCATGTTGATCAGTTGGTGGCAGCAAGGATCCTACAACCAATGGTATGAAGCTGGGAGCACAACTGTCACATGGATTTAAACGCTGATAGTGGGTGGAAAACAAGTACACTGAGCCCTCGTGTGTGTGTGTGTGCGCGCTCACGAGGAGACGTCGAATTAATGTGTTAGACGAGACAGGGACGGCATATTCATGTATTGTTTTTGTATATAGGGAAAAACTAGGAACAAAGGAGTCTGTGGGAAAATACATCCTTGGCACATCCCCTCTGTTTCGTCTTTGCATTCTACTGTCCTCATTAATTAGTTTAGTTATCACTATAGTTATTTGTTAGCCTATATATTTTAAAGCACACATAATAGTTTGAGATGGGAAATCGTAAGACCTGTATTGAGCATTACAATACTCTAATACTCTCCTGAGGCTGGGTTCGCTAGGTTCAACCCCAAGAAATCTATTTCCTTTATTTCTGAATCTTTTGTGGGTGTGCGCCACTCTTCCCCTGGATTCACGCAGTTTCTGTATTCTCACGCGGCTCTAGCATGGGTGGGATAAATAGGCGGAGCGCGCTTCTTCGCATCAGCCAATGGCTGGGCGAGCAGGGAGGAGCCTCTTTCCCTCAGCCAATGGCAGTAATAAGGACAAACAGGCTCAGCCGCGTCTCCGCGTGCGGACACCATGTGCACGCGTCTGTGTATCGGAGACGCAAACGTGTATTTGCCGTCTCCTCTCGCATGATGCTCACGTTTCCTGCGGATTACTAGTGAAGTGAAAAAGTGTGTCCGTTCGCTTGATAGTCTTTTTTGTGTTGTTGTTTCGCCAGAAGCATAGGACTGAGTGTAAAAACAACTGACAGGTTGTTAAAACGACAGTTTATTGCTATATTTGTTATTAAAGCGTAATTTGGATGCACTTTAAAACTGTCCACTTTACAGTTTAATAAGTGGCCACATGTGCATGTGTTTTCTAGGTGCCTAACATAGGCGTCATCTGGACAGCTGGGAGTGAAATTATCGACCAATTTGTTTTTAATCAGCGCTACCAACCCCCGAGGAGCGTGCCTGTCACGAGGGGGCGTGCCTTATTAATATTAATCAGCGATGCGCCTATGTGCCGTGTTCGCGCTTTTACTCGGAGAGGTGTGACGTCACGTGAGTGGCCCGTGTTCGTTCCAGCTGAGCGAAAAGCTCGGGCGGCTCAAGCTCAAAGCGTGCGGTAACACACATGCAGAGAGAACTGAACAGAAGGGGGTGACCACAGGGGGAAAACGCGATTGAGCGACTGAATGGAAAAAAACGTCAACATCCCACCAATAGCGCTACGCAGCAGAAATTGACTCAGCAACACTTACTTCGTTTTGTTTTCATTTGTTATTTTGGAGACGACGCAAGTTTCCAGCATTCAAGAGTTGAGCGCGCATTCACGTTATTGGATTTTTTATTCTCCGAGATTTTTCCTTTCAGCACTGTTTTCTACCGAAACCGCTGTGTCCGGTTAATTTGTTGCGTTTTTTCCACGTCGGTCTTGGACATCGCTATTCTTGACATTCGTCTGTTTGTATTTATAAAAGTTACAGCTGAAGATCATCTGTCAACATTTTCTGGAATTACTGGGAATGTATATTTGCATGCACTCTGACCATCTACAATCAAATGCAACCAGAATGCATCTCATCGTTTAAAACCTTATTTTCATATAAAGGTAATTTCGAATTATTTTTGTCATAAATCAGATGTTCTGGTGCACGTGAGCGCGCAGGTTTTCCTCCTCCTCTATCTCTAAAGCAAACACTGTCTTATGTTGCATGACTTCATAACTTTGTGTGTACTTTTATGGTACTCTAATGATGCGAATCCAGATACATCGTATGTTAGTGAATGCGAACTAATGCTTATATTTTGTTGTTGTTGT
This sequence comes from Labeo rohita, assembly GCF_022985175.1. Lineage (NCBI taxonomy): Eukaryota > Metazoa > Chordata > Actinopteri > Cypriniformes > Cyprinidae > Labeo > Labeo rohita. Next base: position 23,687,963 of record NC_066884.1, on the reverse strand, counting down.
TTCCACTATGAATCGTCATGTGATTGGTTTCACGGCTACAGAATAGTATTGAATCACCCACACATCTAGCGGTCAAGGGAGCTCAATCCGGCTGACGTTGGATGATGGCCAGGCCGCTTTCACAGCTCCTTCCCCCGGACCTTCCCTCTGCCGGAGCCAGTCCACAGTTTGGCAACAGTAGCCAGGCAGGAGGCACACTTAACGGAGGACACTTAAACTCCGCTGCAAACTTAAAGTCGCTCCTACAGCTTCCAGTGAAGGGCGACCAGCGCGGCAAAGACTGTACAGAAATGAAGGGTGAGGAAACGCACCTGCTTCCCTGACACTTAGTGTTTATTATAACGAGCTCCCTGTCAACCATATGTTTGTTCCCCTTTGGAAAGTGTTGTGTTAGTAGTCACAAGGCCAGTTAGTTTCCTGATTAGTACGATTACTGATTATAAAATTTGTGGTTGAACATGTCAAATGACAGGGTCATGTGTGACTGTGCTTACTGTATATCTCAGTGAGCCTCAGATGGAACATCACATGGGACTTAGTTGAAGAGATAAACAAGGCCAGGCCATTCAGCCACTTAGCTCACTACCCAGGTACTTTGAGGTCAGCTGTTGGCTAAGCCATTTTGTTTACAGGCCTGTGCAATGCACAGCCTAACCACACCGACAGAAGTTTTCCACTGCCTGTGAATACAACATTGTGAATATTGGAAAAGCGTCTGTATGGATTGCTGTCAGTGCCATTGCGTTGTACTGATTATCTGGTCATCGTTAATAGAAACCGTCCCTAAAGCGGCAAGGGAAAAAAACTTAGAGGGCTGTCAAACGATTAATCGCATTCAGAATAAAAGTTTGTACTATGTATATTTATTAAGTATATACACATGGGGAATAATATGGAAAAATGTTAGATTTATTTATAAAATGTTGATATATAATCAAAATTATATGCAAGTAAAAATATACATATAAAAGTGTTTTTTTATAAATATATACATGTATGTGTGTATTTATATATGCATAATAAATATACACTGTACACACACATAGTACGTAAACATAAACTTTTACTTTGGATGCGATTAATCGCGATTAATCGCATCCAGAATAAAAGTTTATGTTTACATACTACGTGTGTGTGTACTATATATATTTATTAAGTGTGTTCAAATGGAAAAATATGTAAGATTTATATATAAAATATATGGATGCGATTAATCGCAATTAATTGTATCCAGAATAAGTGTTTGTTTACATACTGCACCTGAGTGTACTATAGACATTAATTAAGTATATACAAATGGGGAAGAATATGAAAAAATATGTTAGATTTATATATGAAATATATGGATGCGATTAATCGCGATTAATTGTATCCAGAATAAAAGTTTGTTTACATACTACATGTGAGAATATTATATATATTTATTAAGTATATACAAATTGGGAAGAATATGGAAAAATATGTTAAATTTATATAGAAAAAAAACATGGATGCGATTAATCGTGATTAATCGTTTGACAGCCCTACTTATAAGCCAGTTTCTGTGTGCGCATGGTGTTTAAATCGCATCATTTATCGTTAAATCCAGTGCAGTTGCTTTTGAACACCGATATTTTTCAAACTGTACATAAATGATTCAAAAACAGTTTGGTGTGGTTAATTGTTTTAAAGCCTGAGTATTTTTTTAAAGGATTACAGTTACATTTAATGGTTTGTTTTTATACATTATAGCTAAACCAGAAATGTCTCATTTCAAACTCTGTTTACTGGTTCTGGTTTCCTCACCAATGCGCCGTAAAACGCCTGATTTAGCCTAACTAGTGTTGTTAAGATTTTAGACCCCACCCTAGAGTGTCTCAGACCCCACCTAAATACTTTAAGACGGAAACCTTTAGATTTAAGACCTTCAGACGCCATGTCCGTTTTTAGTATTGCATCGCTCCTGTTGATTAGAAGTGTTTTTTTAAGTCTATACCAGAGTGGAACATCATTGTAGTATTGCTGTGTTATAACATTGTGTAATATTGTTTTAAACAATACACGTCATGACTGACGTCACGGCTTTGGTTTAGCCATAATACCATAGTTCTGTAACATTTAGCCATTGTTCAGCTCTATTGTTACTAAACCACAGAGTTCATCAGTGTCAGTGCGGTGTAACATTGTAATCGCTTTACCATGGTTTTTTTTAGGAATGTCAAAATGCATCAATCTTGGAAGTTTAAAGGAAAGTGTTTCAAAGGCTCTTCGTTTTGTATTGATGCACTGGGAGCTATTCACACGTGTTGACATTGCAAAGGTAGTTCTCCCAGAGGGACGTGAAAGTTGCTGGGAAGTGTTATTCTGTCCCGAAACTACGTAATCCGAGCGCCGTCAGAAATACTGCTCGCTTGAAATCTATTAAACTCAATATGTGTGTTCATAACAATGTCTTTTTAGATGGTTTGAGATATGCGGATTAAGTTGGATTTCGCTTTTTCTCCATCACAGGTAAGGACAGGATGGATATCGACGAAGACTCTCTCGGTCGTTGCCCTTTGCGCAACGGCTGCAGCAATGGACTAGTCGCCGACAGCAACGGCGCAGGCACGGGCAGCTTCTCTAACAGCAACAACAGTTCCTTCCTGGGCCCGTTGCTATGGGAACGAACATTACCGTGTGATGGCGGCCTGTTCCAGTTGCAGTACATGGATCTCGAGGAGTTTCTGACGGAGAACGGCATGAGCAGCATGCACAGTACCTCCAACTCCACCTCGGCTCAGATACCCTCTCAAAGCCCCCAGTCCGCCATCCCCAACCAGGGCTCCCAGTGCCTCCCCACCTCGCCCCCACACTGCTCCTCATCCTCCTCGCCGACAGCCACCACCGCCTCTTCCTCGCCCTCTCTGCTCGGGCTGGACATGCACACGCCGCAAAGCATGCTGGGAACCGGAGACTGCTTGCACGGTGAGTGTGCGTTCACAGTTCAGAGATTTAGCTAGCTGTGAAAGATGAGCTAGAGAGGATGTTAGAAACCCGCGAGACGAACGGTCTGGAGCCAGAAAGGAAGCGCTGTGGCCCGAAAATGAGGTCTGCACAGTTCAAACACTTGCTTACAAGACATTCCCCTAGATTTCGGTCCATTTGCGACTTTAAAAAGTACCAGACTGTCCCTTGGGTGTGTGTTACAGTGTAGTTTCAGAGTATTAATCGCTTGGGTGTGTGTGTTGTTATGAGTGTGTATAGATGTCATGTTGTGTGTTTGTAGCCTTCGCCGTCGAGAGGTTTGGGCGGTTTTTGGGAGTGAGTGTTACAGGGTGTGCGGCTATTTGCAAAGAAGTGAGTTGCGTTTTATAGGTACGTGTTAACATAAGTATTTACTTGAGTAACGGGCTGTGTAAAACGCAGATGGGGGGGTTTGCATGCGTGTCATTTAAAAAGAATGGGTCGGTTAGAAATGTCCAAGAAAGAAAACTGCAGTCTGACTGGCAGAACTGACAAAAGCGATACAAAAAGATAAATAGGCCTGACAGCGAGTGAAAAGGGAGGAAAAGATTTTGATATAGAGCTGAGAATAAGACCGCCGGTATGTAAACAGCGAGAGACGCGCAGGTGAGCCGGGAGCAAAGAATGAAAGGCAGAGACGGCGTGTGTGCGTTCGTGCTCGCATGTTTTTAAATCTCTTCCTCTTCTCACACGCTTGGTCCATGTGCGCTCGCTCAATCACGTGCCGGGGCCGAGGCAGGCAGAGTGAGAGCGAGGACGGGGGAGGGGCCGAGGAGAGGAGGTATGTGTGGGCGTGTGTGTGTGTGTGTGTGTGTGTGAGTAACAGACAGGGAGAGATTGAACGATTGAGATGGAATGACTCAGTGCGACTTGATATTGTACTTCCGATTAGATGTTTGTTTACATTACTGGAGTGGCTGAAGATAGAGAGAGAGAGAGAAAGAGAAAGAGAAAGAGAGAGAGAGCGATTAAAAGTCTACTGGTAAATATTTGGAATGTTCTTTGTGATTAAAAAGCACATGCAGAAGACATCACAGCACACAGCTGCACAGATTTTATCAAGCCGTCTACCAAAAAAATTGTGCCTGTGTCAGTGAATGTGCTTTAGTGGGTAGTAAAGTGAGGATCACTGCCAAAAGGGGTTAGTGTTAATCTTAAGGGCACTTCACAGATTTAGATTAGGTTTATGGCTCAAAACATAGATTTTCAAAACACGCAACAGCAGTTTTGTTGCACTGTTATGACAGGGTTCACTCTAGCCGTGTGAAGAAATAAGGCATTAGACTTAAATGTTTTTTTCAGTATATGTTATACATTTTAAATTCCTTTTTTTTATTTTCTTTTCCCACTGACAAATTTTGTATATTGGTGTAGGAAAATGTATTTTTAATCAATGTTATATATTTGTACAAAATTTATATATAGTTATAGTAAATGTGTGTGTGTGTGTGTATAGTTTAATCATAAATTGCCAAAAAAAGTATTTTTGAATGAGGTTTAAAACTGCCCAATGTAGAAAACTTAATTCAAGATATATTCTAGGAAAACAAATCTTAAAAAGCTTCATTTTACCTATAATTAAAAAAAAAAAAGAATTAAAATGAAACACACACTCTCTCTCTCTCTCTCTCTCTCTCTCTCTCTCTCTCTCTATATATATATATATATTAATGGTAAACAATTAATTAAAAATAATGTAAACAATTAATTAAAAATAATGTAATATTTTATATATATATATACATATATATATATATATATAATAAGTCTTAACAGTTTTGCTTCTTAATTAAATTGATCTCAATTATTCATTTTTAAAAATCTTATATTTGCAAAAAATGCAAAAAATAAAAATAAAATGCAAAAAAAAAAAAAAAGTATATTTGAGTTAGGTTAAAAATTGGTCAAAAAAAAAAAAAACTTAATTCATTATATATTCGTTGAAATCAAGTCTTAAAAGCCTAAAAGGAATTAATTCAAAATAATTCATTAATAATTAAAAAAAAAAAAAATGAAACACATTGTGTATATATATGTAATTTTTAATATTTTAAGGATTCATTAAAAAATTCATTAAAAATGTAATGTAATATTAATTTTAATATTAAACTCTATAGATCATTTTTTATATTTTTATATATATGTATATATAATTTTTTAAATTGGCAAATGTAATAAACTTATTTTATTTGTTTGCAATTTATTTAAAAAAATATTATTTGAAAAGGAGTCTTAACAGCTTTCCTTCTCAAATTGATCTTAAAATAATTCATTTAAAATAATTAATAACTAAAAACATTTCAAATGAAACAATTAAAAAAAAAAATATATATATATATATATATTAATGTATTTATATAATTAATTATCTACCTTATTAATTTATTTTGTAGTGTGGTCATTCTACGAGGTTGTATTTCTTTTTTCTGTTTTTTTTTTTTTTTTTAATAGGGGAAAAAATAACTCCAATGTAAGTTAAAAAACACATACAAACATAAATGACCAAATAAATAAATGGCAACAAATAAATAAATACAGTGTATGCATTAGCATAAATTCACTTTCAAATTGTTAGAGGAATGAAACGGTCAGTTTAAATATATAACGAAATGCAGAGCTCAGGGTAGAAATATTGGAAAGTGGAAAAACAAGAAGGATTAATGGATTGACGACTTGTCTGCTGCCTGTTACTGCCCCCTTGTGGGTCTTCTGGGTAATGTTTTGAGAGTCCCATCATTCTGACTGCATGCACTCAGCAGCGTGACTTAATCAAAGCATCCACTTTGTGTTTATACCGTCAGGCACTCCGCCAGGCAGCTTGGAGCCAACACCCTCACCATCTTCCACCACGTGTCCACCACTCCCTACTCCACCCATCGCAAACTGCAATGACATGTTGGCGCCTTTCGACCCCGATCCTGCGGATGTTGCGTTATCGAGTGTGCCTGGACAGGAGGCGTTTGACCCCCGCAGGCATCGGTTCAGTGAGGAAGAGCTCAAACCTCAACCCATGATTAAAAAGGCCCGCAAAATGCTGGTCCCCGATGACCTAAAGGTGAGAAGCTCAACACAGCAGCATGTTATGGACATAACTCATATCATTTATTATAAACACTTGGTGAAACACAAAGGAGATCCTTACTGAATTATAATTGGAGCATGTGCCTTCATAATATGAACATGTGCGTTTTGTTTCTAGACCTAATAGCTTACAGTCAATATTATTGTGCAGCTGTTTTCTAAGATTCACTAGTCATCTATCACTGTGTAGAATATTTGACAAAGATTTACAATTAGTTTATTTTCTGCTGCACATTCATAGATATCGACTGGAAAATTCCACCCTCGTTTTGTTCAACAGGTCTGATGTTCTTTATGCTTCTATGCAAATTCAGTAATGCAGATAGCAGGCTTGTTTGCATCAGTACAGACAGTGACACTGTAACACTGATAAAAGTAGATTTCAAAAGGAAGATATGTAAACTAAAGTCATAATTAGTTACAAAGACCCATTACTAGTTTTCGAATTATAAAATAACAGGCAGAGATTTATAAAGCATGTTACATTGACATGATTGGCGAATGGGTGGTAGCATAGTTTATCATATCTCAAGACTAAGGCAGATGTCCTGCAAACCAGAGTTCTTAGATATATCAGCTTTTTTGTTATAAAGGGCATAGCAGTCAAAAGGGGGAATTCCTCTGTAATCACAATGACCTCTTATCTGGGAACAAATAGATGTTTTGAATACTTGGAAAGGAAGCAACTTTCTTAATATTCTTTTTTTTTTTTTGTTGTTGTTGTTGTTTTTTTGAAGCGGTTGTGTAACCCCCCCAAAAATGACATTATTTATTCACCCTCATGTCATTCTAAACCTATGGAACTAGATCTGTGGAACACAAAATACGTTTTTGAAGAATGTCTCCACTGTTTTTGTGCACAGTGGAGTACAAAAAAATAATTTTAGTGTTATATTAAAGTATTTATCTTTTATTTTTTAATTAGCTTTGATTTTTGTATTTTCAGTTTTTATTGTAATGTTTTTCATTTGAATTATTTTTTATTTTAATGTAATTTTTTTTCATGTACTCTTGTCATTTTTTCTTTTTATTAATAGTCGTTAAATATTAGTGTTTAGCTTTTTAGTTTTATATAGCTTTTTTATTTTAAATGTTTCAATTTGAGAAATTTTAGCATTTATTTCAGTTAGTTGTCAACGCTTTTTTTATTTTCCATCTAGTATTTATTTTTTATTTTATTTATTTATTTATTTTTATGTCAGCTATAGTTTAATTAATGAAAGCTATTTTACAAAAACAGTTTTAGTGTTTAACACTGGTCCAAAACAACCCTTGACCCAGTTGACTTTCTATATATATATATATATATATGTGTGTATATATATATATATATATAGAGAGTTTAGCCCAAAATTACAATTTACATCATTTAGTCACCCTCATGTCATTCTAAACCTATTAAACTGGATCTGTGGAACACAAAAAAATATATTTTTTGAAGAGTTTCCACTGTTTTTATGCACAGTGGAATCAAAGCAATGTAATTTTAATATTATATTATAGTATTTATACAATTTTTAAATTAGCTTTTATTTTTATATTTTCAGTTTTCATTTTTAACTTTTTCATTTGAATTATTTTTTCATTTTATTTGAATTAAATCTTACAATTTTAGTTATTTTTATGTACTCTTGTCATTTTTATTAGTTTTTGTTGCTAAATATTTTTTATTTTTTAACATTTATGAAGGTTTTTTTCCTTTTTACAGTTTTAGTAATTGTAGCCAGCATTTTCATTTTTTTTTTTTTTTTTTTTTTTTTTTTTTTTTTTACTTTTCCCTATAATTTTTATTTTCAAATTTTTTTTTTATTGTATTTATTAATTAATTTATTCATTCATTAATTTATTTATTTTTACATCTGCTTTATTTTAATTAATGAATTAAAGCTATTTTACGAAAACACTAGACCCGGTTGACTTAAATGTTTTTTTATTATTATTATTATTATTATAGCATTTATCTTTTTAAATTAGCTTTTATTTGGATATTTTCAGATGTAACTTTTTTTTTTTTCATTTGAAATATTTTAATTTAATTATTATTATTGTTATGTGTTCTTTTCATTTTTATTAGTTTTTGTTTTAAAATATTTCAACTTTTTCAATTTGTATAAGTTTTTTCAGTTAATTTATTTTTACATTTTGTTTCAATTTTGGTGATTTTTAGCACTTATTTCAGGCAAAAGGCAAAACCTTTTTTTTTTTCTTTTAATTTTTCATCTAATATTTGATTTTTTTTTTTTTTTTTTTCCCATCAGCCACAAAAAAACCCACAAAACCAGTGTTAAGTAGCTACTTTTGTAGCAATAGCTAAAAATACGTTGTATGGGTCAAAATGATCAAATTTTCTTTTATGCCAAAAATCATTAGGATATTAAGTAAAGATCATGTTCCATGAAGATATTTTGTACCGTAAATATCTCAAAGCCTAATTTTAATTAGTAATATGCATTGCTAAGAACTTTATTTGGACAACTTTAAAGGCGATTTTTCTCATTATTTTGATTTTTTTTTTCCATCCTCAGATTCCAGATTTTCAAATAGTTGTATCCTATTTTAACAAACCATACATCAATGGAAAGCTTATTTATTCAGCTTTAAGCTCATGTATAAATCTCAATTGCAGAAAACTGACCCTTATGACTGGTTTTGTGGTCCAAGGTCACATTTTATGAAGACGTTTTTCATCTGTTCCACAGAATTTCCATTTAGTATGAACTGTCCCTTGTAATTCAGACTTGAAAAAAGTAAATGCACTAGAAGAAGCGACTAGATGAACATAATTAAATATGCAATGGTTTAAATAAAAAACAGAAATTATATGAGAACAGCCAGTCAGATTTCTGAGAATGTATTTGGTGTTTTAAACACATGATTTGAAACTGGTTTTCCCATGACATTTAATTTACTGTTCACCACTACTACTGACAAAGTGGTGTGAACCACAACCCTGCGTCTGGCACTTTAAGGAAAGCCACTCAACCACAGCAACACTTTGTGTGCAGTCAAATCTAGTCATTTCTCACTGGAATGTCACTCAAAGCTGCTAAAAAGTCTCAAACAGTCTTCTCAAACAAATCCCAGTCACACATCTGGCAAAGCTTCCCACCTACAACTGTGTGAGTGTTCTAATATATTGTTTTGTTTCTTTTTTCAAGGATGAGAAGTATTGGAGTCGCCGTTGTAAGAACAACGAAGCCGCGAAGCGTTCTCGCGACGCTCGTCGACTGAAGGAGAACCAGATCTCGGTGCGCGCCGCCTTCCTGGAGCGCGAGAACGCGGCACTCAGACAGGAAGTAGCCGACATGCGCAAAGAGCTCGGCCGGTGTCGTAACATCCTGAACAAATACGAGAGCCATCACATGGATCAATAAGGAGGCGAAATGTTATGAGATGATGGATGGAGAACGCAATGAATGTTTTTAAGACGGACTAAAGTGCATCAGATATAGCGTGATGTATGAAGACGGCACAAGAGCTCGAGTTTGAAACTGGAGTGAGAGAGCGTGTCACCTCTCTTCGTTTTTGTTTGTTTGTTCGTTCGTTTTTTTCAGTAGGTACCGTGGCAAGATTTTAATTATGGAGAGAATTGTATATTTTTATATAATAGAAATATGCTTAATGGGGAAAGGAAAATTTTGAAAATAATTTTTGTATATTTTCTATATCTTTTGGAGAGCTGTAAAGTAGTGGTAGAGGGAAGCGGTTGAGGTATCACTGTAACATAAAATCAGGTTCACGTGGTATTTTTGAAGCGAAACTTTTGATCTTGTGAAGGATATAAATGAGAGGCCGAACTAAGCCTAGGACATCAGAAACGTTTAGAAACTATCTTTCTAGAGAAATCAAACTGTAAAATACTGAGAAAAAAATTTCAATTTGTATAGAAATGTTAATATAGATTTATTCAAGCACTTAAGTTGCGATAAACCTGAAGGGCGACCGAGAATAAGGGGAATGATGGGTGCGTCTCAAAACATTGTTTATCAGTCTACTGCTGATATTTATTTGTCATTCTCATAGGAAAACTGAACATGTAACGAGGGCGAGAAGATGGTAAAGAAAGACATGCATTAATTATCACATTTTATCTGCATTTTTTGTGTTATTTCATTTAATGGTGAACTCAGTAGGATTCTTTCTCTTCTTAAAGTTGGTATCTCTTGTCTACAACGTACTCATCTTTTTATAGGAATCTGACTCACAGTTGCAAACAGCGTACATCCACAATGTGCAGATCTTAAGCGAACTTGCAGAGGCTGTTCTTGCTGTGCAAAAACACAATTTGGACCTCTATAAGGACACGACCCTCATCGGATTGTATAGAATGACGATTTATGGTATTGGACGCACAGGAAATTGCATTTCAAAACAGGTTGACATGTAGACGCATGTCTGCGCTTTTGCACCTGTATATGCACTTACTTTTATTGGAACAATATTGAATTTTTACAACCGGTGTCAGTACGAATCTACTCGTTTTGTGGTTTCCTTGTTATTTCTCCAGTCATGTCTGTTTCTTTCCTTAACGACCATTAAAGTAACTTCGCTTATTATGAATTATTATTGATCTGATCATTATTACTATTGTTGTTGATACTACAAATTATGTTTGTTGTTTTATTTCCTTGATATTGTCTATTTTAACGCAAGTCTCCTCTCAGCGGTGGAGATTTTGTCACTTCCTGTTTGTTATCGCGTTCATCGTCGACAGCCAGGTCAATTTGTGTATCAGAAGAATGCTGGGAAAACCCTTGGTGGTCACAAACTCTTGCTTCCCCCAAAATCAATGGATTTTTATTTCTCTTTCTTTCTGTACACTAGCATTACAAAGACCCGTCATACATTTGCGCTGTCTTCTTCTTTTTTTGTGCATGTAGGTGTTAAAGCTAACTGCCTTTTTTGCCCAGTAATTTGCCTACTCAGTAACCATATACTTTTGCAGATGGATTTTGGGTAATGTAGTCCTTACTTTTTCTGCACTTCCACATGTGGATGAACATTTTGTGTTGTGACTCTTTTTTGTTTTGTTTTTTTGATGTACAAATGCCCTAATGCATCAGTGTTACCCACACTGCACCTAGCCAAAGTAATGCAGGGGAATGTAGTCTTTTTCTCCAAGACCACAAATAAACTATTGTTCTTACTCACTAAACACTAAGGTTGATTATTTTTGCATGTCATGTGTGCCTATTCTGTGTGCTGCCACATGTAGTATCTTCTTGCACTTCCTTACTAAACAAAATTCATAAATAAAGTGCTGACCAGGAAGATGCATGTTCTCCTTGAATGCTGGACAGAGTGAAGGAAGCACAACAAACAGTCTGTCGAACACGTATGTTGCTTGTTAAAAAAAACACTTTAACTGTCCAGCTATCCTGTTCTTAAAAGGCTATTCCCTTAAATGCACTCAAAAATGCTGGGTTAAATACAACCAAGCGCTTAAAAATATATGGCTGGTTCAAAATGATCCCAAAATAGACACATAATTACTAGAGGCATCAGCAATAATTGAAAGGTGAGCAATTATTAGTAACTTAAAAAATATTCATTGTTTATTTATTCAACTTATTAATCAATGAAGAGTTCAGATGCAAAACCAGCTAAAAGCCATCTCGGTCAAAAATGAGATGATGATACTAAGTGAATGCTCTCGACACAATTATTATATGTCCATCAAATACTTTTACTTCAAACTCGCTAAATTCCAGCCTCAGCCCAATCAGAAGTACCAGTACTTACATAGAAGCCTATACAAAGTAGCCAGAAAGAAATGCTCAACTTAAAGAAAAACGTTAGATGGATTTAGGGGCTTTTGCATCTAAACTCTTCAAATGTTCATTTATTGAACATATTCATAAATGTGTTCATTTTAGGCAAGAAATATAGTCATTCATCTAAGCAATAGTTTAGTTAAAATTACCCTGAAGTTTGGGTTAAACATTTAACCCAAACGCTGGGTTTGTCCATATTTTACCCATTGGTGGGTGCAGTAACATTTATGAATATTTAATATTTCATTTAATATTAAAATAAAGATATTTGTGAATAAAATAAATGGTAAGGGATATAACATAAAATATATTAAATGTGAATATACAGTTAAAGTCAAAAGTTTACATACACCTTGCAGAATCTGCAAAATAAGAGGGATCATATAAAAAGCATGTTATTTTTTATTTAGTACTGACCTGAATAAGATATTTCACATAAAAGATGTTTACATATAGTCAACAAAAGAAAATAATAGTTACATTTTTAAAAACGGCCCCTGATTCTTAATACTTTGTTGTTACCTGAATGATCCACAGCTGTGTTTTTGTTTTTTTTAGTGATAGTTGTTCATGAGTCCCTTGTTTGTCCTGAACAGTTAAACTGTCCACTGTTCTTCAGAAAAATCCTTCAGTTCCCACAAATTCTTTAGGTTTCAGCATTTTTGTGTATTTGAACGCTTTCCAACAATGCCTGTATGATTTTAAGATCCATCTTTTGACACTGAGGACAACTGAGGGACTCATATTCAGCAGGAAACACAACCCATTAGGAGCTGGGGGGTGAAACTTTTTGAATTTGAGGATCAGGGTAAATGTAATTTATTTTGTCTTCTGGGAAACATGTAACAACACAGTATTAAGTATCAAGTGTATGTAAACTTTTGAATGGGTCCATTTTTTATAAATTCAACTATTATTTTTTGTTGTGGATTTCTTTTATGTGAAATATCTTATTCAGGTCAGTACTAAATAAAAAAATAACATGCATTTTGTATGATCCCTTTTATTTTGGTGAAATAATTAACATTTTGCAGATTCTGCAAGATGTATGTAAACTTTTGACTTCAACTGTACATTTTGGAATGCAGTAAAATTAATTATTACATATATTGCAGATAGAATGTGACTTGTAGTTAGTTTAGCTATTGTAGATAATAAAGGAATAACGTCTCAGGCTACATCTCTGTTGCACATTGTGGCTGGAGAGCCAGTAGATGTTTAAGATTGATTGTTTATGATGTTCTCTTTCACTCAGAGGAATATAATGTGCTGACATTTTTGTACAGAATGTTTTGCAGCTCAACCTACACTGTAAAAATGAAAAGATGCTTAAGGCACTATTTTGATTCCTTCAATTTCCGCAGAAGCAGAGCCTAGTGATTCCTAACTAGGGCTGAGACATGCTAGGGGCTACTAGATGGCTTAAAATGATTTAAAATAAGACTGAATATGCTTTAAAATAAGCTTTAAAAAGCTAAAGTGCTGCACGTTAGCTGGTGTCATACTTTCTTTAATTTGTTCCTTTAACAACTGTTTTACATTTACGTAAGAACCAAGGTTCTCAAGTCTTGGAAAACCTGGATGTATGAGAATTTATATAAGGGAATATTAAAAGTGATTTCTACACGTAAAAAAGTAGTGGAAATGAATAAAATATTAAAAGGGACAGTTACAGTGAATATACATTTTTAGTTAGGTCACACTAAAAGTTCACATCCAGAAAGTTAACATCTGTCCTTCTTTAGTTGTAAAAGAGATTAAGGTTTTTGAGGAAATATTCTAGGATTTTTTTCCATATAGTGGACTTTAACGTGGATCAATGAGTTGAAGGTCCAACTTGCAGTTTCAATGCAGCTTTAAAGGGCTCCACATGATTCCAGCTAAGGAATAAGAGTCTTGTCTTAGCAAAACCATCACTGTCATTTTCTAAAAAAAATTGAATTTATATACTTTTTAACCACAAATGCTTGTCTTGCACTAGCTCAACCTCACGCATTACGTAATCACACACGTGTGACAAAGGCGGAAGCACAAAGTTTACAAAGTGAACATGCAAGAAAGTCAAACACCCTTTACCAAATAAAGTAAAGCGATGTTGGACGATTTTGAAGTTGGAGGAGAAAATGAGATGGGGTTTTCCGCACTACCCTACCTTTTTGAAGTACACAGACGAAGAACTTAACCACGTGTGACCTTTCCAATGTGAAAGCGCATGGCAAGGCTACTGCAAGATGAGCATGTGTGGTTAAAAAGTATAGAAAATGTAATTTTTTTAAGAAAATGACTGATCGTTTCGCTAGATAAAATGCTTATTCCTCAGCTGGGATCGTGTACAGGGGTTCTTCAACTCGCTGATCTCCATTGAAGTCCGCTATATGGAGAAAAATCCTGGAATGTTTTCCTCAAAAACCTTATTTGATTTTTGATTGAAAAAAGAAAGACATGAACATCTTTGATGACGGGGGGTAAGTAAATTATCAGTAGATTTTTTATTCTGGAAGTGAACTAATCCTTTAATTAGTTGTTTATTATTTCTTCGCACGTTCACTTTGTAAATACTGGGTGGCTACTTATGCAGCGATGTAGGACAATTTTGAAGTTGGAGGAGAAAATGAGATGGGAGTTTTTCGATGCACCCTAAATGTACTGAACCGGAATGCACAGAGTATGCATGCGCATGCGCATGGCAGAGCTAGACAAGACAAGCATTTGAGATTAAAAAGTATATAAATCTTTATTTTTTTTTTTAGAAAATAACAGATTGTTTCACTAGATTAGACCCTTATTCTATGGCTGGGATCGCTCATTTTGTTCAAACTCACAGGCACCATAGAAGACCACTATATGGAGAAAAATCCTGAAATGTTTTCCTCAAAAAACAAAAATTCTTTACGACTGAAGAAAGAAAGACATGAACATCTTGGATGACAATGGGGTGAGTACATTATCTGTACATTTTTGTTCTGGAAGTGAACTACTCCTTTAATGGCTTATTCTGCAGAACCATATATTAGACCCCCTTAAACAATTACCTCACTAACTATTAATAAGCAGCTAATTAGGAGTTAATTGGGGCAAATATCATAGTGAATAGTTAATAAATAGTGAGGATTTTCTCCCTAAACTAAAGTGTGAACGAAAAGTTCTATAAATTCTTTTGAAATAAAAAGTGTAAACTCTAAAGAATGTTCAGTTATTGAACCCTCATTATTTATAACTATTTAATTCTTTTTAGCTTATTTGTTTATTATAAACATAATGTATAATATTTCTATCAATATTTAAACAGTTGGTTAAACTACTCCTAGTTTCTGTCAATGAAAAAGTTTGACAGTGAAGTGAAATACCAAAAATATCTTGGGGCGTTCACAATGGCAGGCCTTGCAGTCAGACTGTTTGCTGTCTGGGCATCTGAAAAATCATATTGTGTACTCAAGCAAGGTCAACTAATATTTCAAGTGCTTTAAAACCATTTTCCTGTGATGAGTTACACAAGGAAGCCTTTAGACAGAAAGCTTAGAAGATATTGCTTGAAATCAGAGGTGCCTTTTTGTTTGTTTTACAAAGATGTCTTTTCTGAAAATGTACTTGAAGGTTCTCTAACGGTTTCTGCTTCTCCATACTTTCCCCCTTCATTTTTACAGTCTAGTTTATTGTCCAGATGTATACCCACCTGACGACCTGCATCATTTCAGTGACAACACAGATTGTCCCGTATGCTCCGCAGAGTATTTTCATTCTTAGTTTTGACTTATTTAGCATGGAAGAGTTTACCCTTACTGACAAGTAAACATCAGTTTATATAAAATGAACACAAGATTGTGGGATATATGTTATTTCTCAAGAGACACGGTGAGATAAAGACGTATGTTTTTCTCACTGAGTGTGACATTCATCAAAAGGGTGAGATTTAGAAATAAATCAGTGAATGCGATTGTTTGTTGGTTTAGCTGGTCGCTCTGTGTGGAAGCATCATCACGTTTATCTGTCAACGTGTATGTTTACTCTTGCTAAGGAAGCAGGTTCCTTGCTGTCTCAGGATGCTGAGTTTAACTGTGGAGTGTTGAGAAGAGTCTCTATCAGGCAGGTCACTTTATTCAACTTGGCACATTGTGATTGTATGTGGAGAAGAGTGTATCCACGAGGCCTGTCATTTGAGTGTGGGGGTGAGTGTTTGTGCTCATTTGGCATCAGTGGAATTGGGTGAAAGGTCTTTTTTCTGCGGAATTCTACCCAGCATTCAAAACACTCAATACGATCCAGATGTGTGTGTTCTTGCATGTACGGCAACTCCACTCCTCTCTCGCCATCACACCATAACAAAACCCCCTCCTCCAGACTCTCCCCCATCTTTATATCCCCTCTCCTGTCTCGCTACCTCTTTCATAACCTCTGCAGTGAGTGTCAGGGAAAGATGGAGCGATCTCTGCTTGCGTCTCTTCTGTGTGTGTGGGCCCTCAGCAGCCTGTCTGCAGCATCAGGTGAGCGCGTTTGTGTGTGTGGGTGTCTGAGAAAAAAAAAAAATGAAAGGATTATGGGAAGCTTTTCAAGTGGATTGTTTTTTTAAATGATTTGATAATGAATAATGAATGAGAGATCATATAATGGACTTTTGCCTTGTTGGATGAGTAAAAAAAAAGTGGAGGCTCAGTATTTATTAATTTTATTTTATTTAAAAATGCATTATGGTCTCCATTACTTATCCATTACAACTTCATGTTGCTCCAAACCTGTATGACTTAAGATATTGTGAAGAATGTTTTAACTGCCCATACAGTTAAAGTCAATGGGGTCCAAAACAACTTTGGGCTCTGATGACTTTCATTGTAAGAACAAAAAATGATTTCTTTTTTGTGTTACACAAAGAGCTGTTAAGTTTTGGAATGACAGGGTAAGTAAATGATGACAAAATTTCCATTTTTAAGTAAACTGTCCCTTTAAAATCTATGTCCGATGTGTGATTGTCATTTACTACTATTATCCCCTCCCTTTTACATATTGCCTTGAGAATCAATTTCTTAGAGCTCGTTTTCCATGAAATTTGGAACGCACACACATACATGTGCAGTGTATCATCTTTTGTTTAAGTTCAGAATCATTGCATAATCATAAATGCATAATTGTCTTAAGCCCTTTCATTCTACTACCAACATTCTGTTCTATTATGAGCTTGTAACATTTAAAAGTTACATTCTGTTTATGGGTGGGCTACATTTATCACTGTCTGGTTTATGTGGATATATTGTGTTAAACACCTGGTTCAGTTCAGAGAACAGAGTCTTGGGCAGGAAGCCAGGCATTTAACAGCCTGCTATTTTATGGCACATTAAATAGTTAGATAAATGTACGTTGTATTTGAAGTGTGTACATTGCTTGCATATACACGACAGGTCAAAAGTTTCGAATAATTCAGATTTTTCAGTTGTTTTTAAAAGTACTGTATAAATACTGTATGCTCAGCTCATTAATGCTGACTATAATTTGATATATATATATATATATATATATATATATATATATGATATTATATAAATTATTGTTTAATTTTAATTATTATTTATATAAAAAATAAATAAAAAACAGTGCTGTTGTGTAGTGTTGTTACAAATTAAAAGAAGGACCACATAACACTGAAAACAACAGTAATGGCTGCTAAGAATTCAGCTTTGCATCACAGGAGTTAATTACAGTTTTAAATACATTCAAATATCAAACCATTATTGTAAATTGTGCCTTTACAGCATCAAATAAATGCAGCTTTGATTAGCGAGAGATTCGAAAACATTAAAAAGCCCACCTGTATGTGAAACAAATTCTGATCTGCGTATTGTCTTATTATGGAACATTTTTATTATTACAAAATATAACATGCTATAAACTACTTGTCTTTCTAAAGAAACCACAGCGACACCAGCAGGTAAAGTTACCCTCGGAATCCGCATCTCTCTCGCCTCCTCTGAGCCTCAAGGAGAAAGTAACGTGAGAGTAGAAAGTAACATCGCGATGTTATTGGATATAACTGGTTATGATCGGCTGTGATTGGTTCATAGTATAAACCCCGCCTCTTGCGTTTGTGTGCGATCAGCGCTCACGAATCAGTCTGAATAAATAATTTAAAGGCACAATACTTACGTTTTACTTATTAAAATATCCAAAAACCACTAGAACAGTGTTATATATGTTGCTGACTTGTGTACTTACATTATCTCAAATGTTTCCAATAATGTTTAAATCCAAAGAAATAAGCAATTTTAACTAGTGTGACGGACTTGCGTCGCCTGCCAATGACATCATACACTCTCAATTTTCCAGTTTTACTTTGTAGAAAACATGGAAACACCAAAAACACTTGAATTTGTTATGCTTTTCATTAGACAGGTGACAAACGCACAGAGTAGCATTATAACAGAACATCCAACACACTCAGATGTATCTAGTATGATAAAACAGCTCTGCTTTTTTCTACATATGCAAGCTTTGTTGCTTTCGAGCCATGTATCGTGCTCATCCTTCATTAGCAATCGCTCCAGCGTCCTCATTTTGCTTGCATGACTTTCAGCCCCACCCTGCTTCATACTACAATAACCTCAAAGGAGAAGTTCACTTCCAGAACAAAAATTCACAGATAATTTACTCACCCCCTTGTCATCCAAGATGTTTGTCTTTCTTTCTTCAGTCGATAAGAAATTAAGTTTCTTGAGGAAAAAAATTCAGCAATTTCTGCATATAGTTAACTTCAATGGTGCCCCAAGTTTGAACTTCCAAAATGCAGTTTAAATGCAGCTTCAGATGGCTCTAAACGATCCCAGCCGAGGAAAAAGGGTCTTATCTAGAAAAAACGGTCATTTATATACTTTTTACAAATATAATTTATATGCTTTTTAACCTCAAACGCTCATCTTTTCTAGGTCTGCGTGAACTCTATTCTTTTTCCGGGTCAGTACAGTCAATACAGTTAGGGTATGTTGAAAAACTCCCATCTCGTTTTCTTCCCCAATTTCAAAATCGTCCTACATTGTTGCAGAAGTACCGATCCAGTGTTTAAAAGTGAACACACAAAGAACATCAAATGCCCTTTACAAAAAAAAAAAAAAGGTAAAAAAGGGTAAAAGCAATGTAGGATGATTTTGACGTTGAAAAAAAAAACGAGACAGGAGTTTTATGACCTACCCTTACTGTATTGACCCTGATTACACAGACTACGCATGTGTTTCACAGAGATTAAACAAGATGAGTGTTTAAGCTTAAAAAGTATATAAATTGTCAATTTGTTTTGAAAATGACAGATTGTTTCGCTATATAAGACCCTTCTTCCTCAGCTGGGATCATTTAGAGCCTTTTGAAGCTGCATTTAAACTGCATTTTGGAGGTTCAAATTTGGGGGCACCATAGAAGTCCACTATATGAAAAGAAATTCTGGAGTGTGTTCCTCAAGAAACATAATTTCTTTACGACTGAAGAAAGAAAGACACAAACATCTTGGATGACAAGGGGGTGAGTAAATTATCTGTAAATTTTTGTTCTTGAAGTGAACTTCTCCTGTTAAGAAGTATTAAGTCTTTAATACATTAGCTCATACATGGACATGATTTCTGCCTGAGCCCTGACGGATTGTATTGGCTGTGGGGATGAAGACTACAACTCCCATGATTCCACACAAAATCACAGCATCATCAAACTACGCCTTTGGTTCTTTGTTTGTTTTGAATATACCCCCTCTAGCGACGAAAACTTACATATTCTGTTTTTAATGGCATTCGTGCGAAGACTAAGTAAACAGCTCACACACTTAGATAGCAGCTTTGGTGAGCAAAAACATAAAAATCCCACCTGTATGTGAAACAAATTCTGGTCTGCGCATTGTCTTATTTCTAAACATTTTTAATGTTTTCTGTGCATGCTTATCTTGCAGTGGATGTGATAGAACAGTGTCCAGAGAGAATACTTGGTAATGAGAGAAGACAAACATGCCCAAAAAAATGTCAGCAAGACAAAGAGTGTGGCAACAAACGTCAGTGCCTCTGTGACGGCCAGTGTGGACTCAGCTGTGTTGCCCCAGGTCAGTGCTACAAACCCCCATGATGCATCTAAACACATTATTACGAAACTTAAAAAGCAAAAAAATCAAAACAATGACTAAATCTATGACATTACAGGACAGTGTTCAGAGCTCTCATTTGATTCTTCTTTGTGAACAGGTCGTATGTGTCCATGGCCTCTCCCACCTGGAAACAATTTTGATGTAGCTCTCCTTTCCCCTTCACCTTCTTTCTCCGCTCTGCTTGAAGTTCGCTGTAAGCCTGGGTTCACCATGCATAACGGACTGGACACTACAATACGCCGTTGCCAAGGTGACCGGCAGTGGAGTGGCGATGAACCTGTTTGTACAGGTAGGAAGGAGAAAACATTTAAACTGTTAAAGGGAACCCTGGGTATTAAGACTTGTATGGCTTAACATAACGTAAATGATGTCTCTTACTAAAAATTGAAAGATTTAAGTTTTATACATATTTTGAACTATGGGCACCATTTTATTGACGTGAAATGGTTGCACTCGGTAAGCTACTGGTGCTATCTGTTGCTATTTTTACCACAACACAACTCGGGAAATATAATGCTGATACGATGAAGCCAGCTACTGAAAGAGCTTACAGGTGGTGATGGATATAAGCGTAGGCTTGAACCAAATGCGTATCATCGATTTTTCCCCACAAGGAGTCTAAATGCTCCCGGATATCGAGTAAAATCCACGCTGAGAAACTCAACTTCAATGGCTGTGGCGTCATGACAAGTGTCGGTATGTTTACATCCTGCCAGGCATCTAGCGTTTCTTGTCTCTGCCCTGTGTAAGCTCTTTCAGTAGCTGTGGTCTACTAAAAGCCTCATCATCAGGGCTAAAGTGGAGAGAACAAAGACACAGGTCTTTAGGAAGTTTTATTCATCCACATGCATTTTCCCATTCTTTTCTCCTCTTCTTATTGCTAGAAAAGCAGTTAAGACTTACATTGTTTTTCTTGTTGCTTTTCGACTGAAAATTACGACCAAATGTGGCATTGTTATCAGTATTTTATTTTCCGAGTTGCTTAATCCAAGTTGTATTGCGGTAAAAATAGCAATAGGCAGCGGCAGTAGTTCACTGGGTGCAGCCAATTTAGCCATCGAAATAATGATGCCCCCCATAGTCCAAAATATGTACAAAACGATGTGGATTTTTTAAAACAACGTAAATCTTCATGGGTTTTCTACTATGTTTCTGTAACCAGGAAATTTTTAATATTGAAAGGTCCCCAGGTTGGCTCAGAGTCTAGATGTGGATCCCTGGGTCTATAACATTTAAAAACCTCTGCATTTTGCATGGTGATATTGCATAAACACACATAAAAATGGAATATGACATGAAAACATCAGTCCTGTTGGGTCAGGTTGCCCTCATCTTGTTTGTAATCCAGCAAGTTAATGTCATTATTATGAAATTCAGGGGAAATGTCTTCATAGCAGCAGTGTTATGATGTTGATATTAAGTGCAACCGACTGTGAGTGCAGGAAAAAAAAAGAGAAATATGTGTCAGTGTCTGCATAACAATGCATTTTTTTAGTTGCATGAGTAATAAAAGCTTAGAGCTTGTGGACCTGGGTCACCGCTTGTTTCTGGGCTATGGGGTTTTAGTCTTTAGACTCCATCTCTGCGGAGAGGAGGCGTGAATCGGCAGAGCTCCAGGCTGCAGCATTCCCAGTATCACCCCCTCTGTAACACATGCATACATTCACACACACACATTTCCTGGAGTAACATGAGAGGTATTTCTAGGAATGAGCTGTCAAAAGAGCTGAGGAGTGGGCGTTTGGGGTCTGTGAGAACCGTCCTGCAGTACTCTATTATCTGCAGATCAGTGACATGGAATATTTAACAAGCAGAGACAGGCATGTAGATACGCCGGATTCACACACAAAGTTCAAGTGCATTCAAAGCTGAATTGATGCACAATGGAAGTTTGGTGCGTGTGCATGTTGACTGTGTGATTTCCTCCCCCTTCATTAATCAGTCATCCTCACAAAAGGGGGAGAGATTTGATACATAACTGCATGAGTCAACTGCTCAAGAGGGAATGTGAGAACAGCTTGTTCCAGATGGATTTTTTCTAATAAAACTCAAAATGAAGCCGCACATTCTGTCCATCCATCATCTGGGTACCCGCTCAGCCACACGTTGACCTGTGAATCCATTTGTCAGCCCTACATATCCATCTGTCCATTCACCCAGTCATCTATTTGTACTCACGCTACCTCATCTAATGTAGTGGATAAAAGCTCCAGGCCAATATCCACAGGGTCATCCATTTGAATTCCCGTCACGACCATGTACCAAAAGTCAGGGACTCTGAATAACGGAGGACTTTTGGCTGTAATATCTCTGCTCTTAAGGCTCTTTCGCACCAAGAGTGATAACTTGTTCTGAGCTCTCGAACAAGAACTATGATTATGATATATTTTATGACATACATGAAACTAAATATGAACATCAGACAGTCAGGTATAGAGAGATAAGACTTATTGACAGATAAAATATGTTACTAAATAAATACACGATTAGGTAAGCATTTATGATTTGTCTGATTTCTTCAAGCAGTCATATTTACCGTATTTACTATGGTAATGGCTAACGTGCATAGTCTTTTGCATTGCTTATAAATATTTCTGCTTTGTATGGTGATAATAATTCACATTGGATCTCAAACAGAAGTTATTTCAAACACTTCAATGCTGGTGTTAACTATATGAAATGATCCACAGTGCTGATGCTCTCCAGACACTGAGAAACTCTGCCTTTGTTCATTGCCACTCCTCAAGCCTGAGCTGGCCTGCTTTGGCACAAGGTTTTTGGTGGGCCAAAATTCCCTGGCTGTTGGCCAAGTGGAAGCAATGACTAGGTACGATCAAACCCCGGAAGTGACAGTGGAAACGTGACTGGGCCTGGCGCACACTAGCACGCCTGCTTTTGGCCCAACAATGGAAATGTGGCTAATGTAACCTCCCCCCCGGTCCTACTCACACTCACTCCGAGCAGGACTCGAACCCGGGTCTCAGGCATGGGTGGTGGGTACACTAACAAGAAGGCTAGAGACCTTTTGAGATCAGGGGAGTGGGGTTTACCTGCCTCACTCCCATCTGGGTCACGGCACCGATAGCCATTTTTCCACTGTCGGGCCAGTGCGAGCCAGTGCTTTCAATGGGCCGGGCGGGGCTAACAGCCTCAGACTTCTAGCACCAAACGCCCAAAATCATGCTGTTTTCACCGTTGGGCCAGAAGCTCCACAGTGCTTTACTAAAACCCACCCTTTGCTCACCTCTCTGGAGCAACGTCATGCAACATCATCATTTCACCAACAAAGAAAAGTTAAAACTATTCCGTTACAAAGGCAGTCAGCGAGGTCAACATGGAACCAGAATTGGTTACCATCACAGTCCCTGGAGTCTACACGTGCTGATCAGTCCATTACAAAGCCAGGAGTGGACCCAAATTTGATAGATCTGTGGTCTGCAGATCCACTTTTTGGTCAGTTTCCTGGATCCATTGGGCCCACTGGTGTCGCCCAGCTCCTCAGCTCTGCCCCGCTGGCTCTGTGTTCCCTCATCTCCACCACACCTCTGGATCAACCTCGGTCAGTCGTCGCTTAGCCTCTGTCCATGGACTTCCAAATCCCCGTCTGTGCCTCGACCCTCCATCCTTTCGGATCCACCAGGTTCCTCCCTTCCTCCAGTTTCTCGCTTGCTCAACTGTCCATCTAAGAGCCAGGAGCAGACCCGAACTTGATAGATCTCTGGTCTGTATATCCAGTTCCCACTGGGCTCCTCTCTTCTTCTGGTTTCCCTTTCATCCTTGCTCGCTCCGTCGTCCATCCCAGAGCCAGCAGCAGATAGAACTTGATAGATCTTCCTGTCTGATTTCCTGATCCCATCATCTCCGCTTCCTTTGGCCAGTTCTTCGGATCCATCGGCCCCACTGGTGTCATGCAGCTCCTCGGCTCTGCCCTCACTGATAGCTTCATGCGGCTCTACAACTTTGCATCAGGCTTTCAGTTTATCATCTCCGCCCTGTCAACACTTCGGCTCTGCCCTGGCTCTGCATTCCCTCGTCTTTACCCTGGCCCATCTGTCCTGGGACTCCTCTGGGTCCCCTTGTCCTTCCAGATCAACCTCAGCCCCCGCCACAGACTTCCGAGTCTCCAGCAGCACCTCGATCCTCCACCCCCTCAGCTCCACAGGGCTCCTCCCTTCCTCTGGTTTCCATGTCCTCCTCACTTGCTCCATTGGTGGTTTTGTCCAGTTCCCTGGATCCGTCAGCCCCACAGGTGTCATCCAGCTCCTCAGCTTTAACCATGTGGATAGCTGCATGCAGCTTTGCATAAGGCTTCCCATTTATTGGCTCTGTCCCCGCCTACACCTCAGGCCTTCAGACCCATGTCTCCACCTCAGCCTGTCAACCCTTTGGCTCCACCCTGGCTCTGCATTTCCTCATCTTCACCCTGGCCCATATGTCCTGGGTCTCCTCTGGGTCCCCTTGTCCTTCCAGATCAACCTCAGTTGGTTGTCGCTCAACCCCCACCATGGACTTCTGAGTCTCCAACAGCACCTTGACCCTCCTTCCTCTCGGCTTCACAGGATTCCTTTTCTCCTCCGGTTTCCCTGTCGTCCTTGTTTACTCCATTATCGCCCCGGTCAGTTGATTCTCTGCCTTTGTCAAGCGAGCCAGCAACTACACCTTGGGCCTCCAGGCCATTGATGTTGCCCTAGTTCTTCTGCCTCCCTGCTCTGTTGGTATAGCCTTCATCGGTCAGTCCTTGCGTTCCGCCCAGCCCTTCAGCCAAAGCTCCACCCTGGCTCCTTCTGCTGTCAGCTTCACCGTGGCCTGCTCCTCCTGTTTCTTGTCCATCACCAGCTCCACACCCTCCTCAAAAGCCTCCGCCCTCTTTCTTCTGGTGGACTCTCTGTTACAGCACGAAGATGCACCTTACTGAAGGGGAGCTACAGTCATGGTTATGTTCAGTTTAGTTCTGTTTTGTATAGTTCCTGTTGCGCTGTCTATTAGAGTACTAGTTAACCGTTCTGTTCACCTGCTGTCCATTTACTCATTAGTTCCATTATTTTGTCTGTGTATATATTTTCCTTGTGTCTTTCAGTCTTTGTCCCTTTACATTTCCTACTTCCTCATTATGTGCATTACTAATTTATTTTGCCTTGCAAAACTTTTGCATTCCTCCTAGAAACTGTGCATTTGCTTGCATATATATATATATATATATATATATGTGTGTGTGTGTGTGTGTGTGTGTGTGTGAGGAGATTTCGTGGCAGTAGGATCTCGCGAGATCTCGTGACGATATCCTGGAATTTTGTAGTGTTTACATTAGAGTTGCACGATTAATCCTTAAAATATGGAGATCTCGGTTCAAACACCCACGTGATCTAATTTCTGAATGACAACAATTTATCTATGTCTATTAGGACTGTTTCACATCGCGAGTGTCAGTGGAGCGTGACAAGCACGTTTTGTGGCTGCCCATATTAATGAATCAGAGGGTCGGGGTAAATGTGAACGCAGAAAGAGCAACACAAACAGTCTTTTTAACCACATTATAATCATTATTTCTGTGTTACAGACATTTAAATAACAGAAGTACTGGGATAAAAATGTATAGTTTGGGTATAGACACTTACTGTCTATAGTAGTGATCTAAACGAAAGTATCTTAACACTTATATGTATTGTAACGCTTATCCTCTTCCGCCAGGAGGTGGCGACAACTGCCCGTTTAAAAAAAGTATGTCATTGAATCATTCATTCAGACATAGTCAAACAAGTCTTAATGAAGTGAAACACTGACTCCTTCATTGAATGTTTTTTTTTTAAATTATTATTTTATTTAAATGAATATATATTTTTTTAAGACGTAAGCAATGAACAGTTTGCTGGAACCACTAGTAAATTACATTATTTTGTTTAGTTTTCTAATCTTTTTTTTCTCCAGAATCGTAAGAAAATAATGGTCTCCAATTTATTAAAAACAACTGGGATTCTCAATTTATCCAGAATCATGAAGCTCTTGTTTAAATGTTGTTTATTACTGCATATAATTCATTAAGAAAGACTTCTTAAGAAAAGTTTAAAAATCTCGTCTCGTCTAGTTCTCGTAAACCCAGTCTTGTGTCTCATCTCGTCTCGTGGGATAAGTGTCTTTTTTTTTTTTTTTTTTTTTTTTGAAGTATTGCTTTTCACAAAGATATTTTGTGCAAAAGCATTGAAAAATATATTTTTATATATTACTGCCATCGCCAGTTTTTTTGATTGCACGCAAAAAAATGTACAGTGTATGCAAATTCTCAGGGAAGCACAAAAGTTTTGCAAATTTATTAAAACATATTTTTTGCTCCCCGTCATATTTTTTCCAACACTTTGTCCCCACAGGGGCTCCTGTATTTTTTATATATCAAAAAATTGAAGAAATAAATTAAAAAAAGGTCAATGATTTACTAGTAGCATAATTTATTACAATTTCTTAGGAAAAAAATGTACAAAATAAAATCTGTAACAAAATTGCTTAACTGCTTGTTATTAATTTTTGAAAAATGTTTGTTAATTGCTTGTTATACATTTTTGAAAAATGTTTGTCAGAATCATAATCGTGTGGTACAACTAACATGCAGAAAAAAACACGTAAAACAGGAAATTATATCACAGAGAGGACTAAAGTTTATTGCAATATCAGATTTTGGCTCTTACAAAGCAAGTTTAATTTGGGTTACTTTTTATCTTGATACATATATTTAAAACATTTTTTTAAATAATTAAGATGTGTACACTCAGGGGCATGGTTATGACTCGGAACTAAGTGCATGTTTTTTACCTTTGTGAGGTCCTGGCATTGTTTATTTAAAATCCTTTTTATTCACCGACACAACAAGATGTGTACACTCACATGTATTCAAAGCCTACATCTTTAGATAATTAAACTGAAACTTTAAATTAAAAATGTTTTTCAAAACAACAGAAACACAAATACAAAGACATACATTTCTAAAATCTTTACACATGTGTTGTCAACTAGATGCCCACCAAATCAACCAAGCATTTTAATGCATACTCAAATCAAGCGATAAATAAGCTATTTTGATTTTTTCCACCAGCCTCCTCAGGAGGAGGTCTTGCAGCAGAGCCGGTTCTGGTGCCTGAGGTGTCCTGTTCTTTGCCTGATGATGATGATCTGCTCTCTGTGCAGGGCAGTGCTTCCGTGGGATCCACCATCCGTTACCACTGTTCATCTGGGTAAGATTGAAGAGAAAGAGAAAACTGACTGATGTAGACAGAATATCTAGTTTTGTAATGCTAAGTTAATCTAAACACCTATCCTCTTCTCCATACAGATCTGTGCTGATTGGAAATAGTGAGAATATCTGTCAAGAGAGCCAGACGTGGCAATACCCTCACCCCATCTGTCGCCGTAAGTGTGTGCATGCGTGTGTGTGTGTGTGTGCATGCACTCATCTACATGACTGAGACATAGATCTTGCTAAAAGGAAATAGCAGGTGTATTAGATTGTGCTTGAGTGGAAAATGCTCATCCAAACGGCTAAAGTGATCTCGGTTTGTCTGCTCTTGCACACCATGAAACAAAGTAATGAGAGAGAGATGAGAGGGACAGCAGGAGAGAGAAGAGTAATGAAGACTGTGTGGGCTTGTGAGTAGGTGGATAGGGCACTATGTGTAAATGAATTTGTGAGTGTGCAGAGCTATTGCAGCCGATGCGGGGTTCACTAATATATGCTGGTGCAATGCTGCCCCCTGATGGATCAACCTTGACTTGTTTTAAATGCATATTCTGGGTTCAGTGCAAGTTAAAGCAGTAGTTTAACCAAAAAAATAGTTCCAAACCTGTACAATTTTTTCAGCTAAACACAAAAGAGGATATAAAACTGTCAGAAACCAATGTAGCCATTGAGTTCCATAGTATTTTTTTCCATACTTAGGGAGTCAATAGATTGTTTGTACTTACGTCAAGATTTGGTCAGTTACCTGGATGCCGACCCATACTGGCGATACTCGGATGTAAACAAAAGCATGGATTGCATGGTTAATGTACTACTGAATATGTTGCTCTGCTAATTTATGCTGTCTAAACCATGGAAAAAATGTGTGGAAGCTGCTAAATCATATAGAGAAGGACTTAGTAAGCACAACAGGGCACAATATTTTGACAAACTAAAGTTAACAGGTGATAAAGATACGTACAAGCAGTATTAATTAAGATATTAGCCTAATATTTAACCTACCTGACCAGGAATGATAAGAAAAAACATAAATGATGTCAGGATTTTTGCCCTGGAAATCCTGGTTCAGTTTGGGCAACCACAAATGCCTTTTGTTCCTCAGACAGCTTTATGCGCTGTTCTTCTTGATTTGTTATAACTTTTGGCAGCTTATAGGACTCCAAATGTTTTTTCCCAGTCTGACCGATTGGTACAGTACAAAACATGAAAATAATTGACTGTTTTCAGCAGCAGTAATCAGCAAAATGTGTGAGTTTTGTTCGGTTCAGTGGCATTGTTTACGTTCAGTGCTGCCAATATGGCCGATTGATGATGCGTCATGAAAGCATTCAATAATATCTAATTTTGTGTTCAACAGCTGAAAGAAATTCATTCAGGTTTGGAACAACTAGTAATCCAAGCTAATCCAAAAGCACTTAGGCCCAGACATAATATTGATAACCACAAAAATTAATGGTAAAATGTGAATTACCATTGGCGCCAATAGCCTCCTGGTTAATGCGTCGACATATAGCGCAACTGCACTCACAGTGACCTGAGTTCGATTCCTGCCTCGAGGTCCTTTGCTGATCCCACTCCCCTCTTTCCTGTCATCTCTCTACTGTCCCATTGCAATAAAAAGCCCCAAAAAATACACATTGCTTTAAAAGTCAAAAAGTTGTAAAATAAATATACTTGCACTGTAAAAAACAATTTGTTACCTGGCGGCCTTAAAATTTTAAGTTCAGTCAACTCAAAAAAGTTAAGTCAATTTGAAATGTTAACTAAGTTGTACTAAGTGACAACTTAGATATTTGAGTTCAGTCAACTTAAAAATTTAAGGCAACTGGGTAACAAGCTCAGCTTTTAAGTTTAAAGGGGTCATCGGATGCTAAGTTCACTTTTACATGCTGTTTGAACATTAATGTGTGTTGGCAGTGTATGTACAAATCCACCCTATAATGATAAAAATCCATGGAGTGGTTTTTAATTAATCTAAAAAATAATATCACCAGAGCTCATTTGCATTTAAAGCAGCCTCTACCAGAATGAGATGATTTTTGCAGAGCTGATTTTGGCAAGGTAAAAAGGGTGTTGTTTTACACTGCCATTGAGAATTTTTAACCAAAGTATATTATAGACTTTTCATTAAGACCCTAAATAATCATATCAACTTGTGGAAAATGGGCATCCAATGACCCCTTTAACAAACCAAATTGTTTGTTTAGTCAGCTCAGTTCAGTACAGTATTTCAAGTTGACTAAACTTATTTGAGTTGACTGAACTTTAAAATTTTAAGTTGACTCAAGTTGTTTTTTTTTGTTTGTTTTTACAGTGTGTTAACATGATTTAACAGATTAAACACATGCTATACTCAAAAAAATTAGCTTGGGAATACTTTAAAACATTTTCACATAATTAGACTTAAGAAGGTTTTTAAAGTTTCATTTTTAATTCTGCAGTGTGTTTTCAAGTAAGTGTGTGCTTACATATGTTAACAGGTGTGGTTTGTCCTCCTCCTAAGGAGGTTGAACGTGGACATCTGGTGGCCGTCCAGAGAACTGAATATGAAGTTGGTGAAACAATCTACTACCTTTGCAAAAAGAGCTTCTTGTTGGATGGACCAAATCAAGTGACTTGTCTACCTAATGGGACATGGAGTGCAGAGCCTGCTTGCCGGGGTAAATAAAGCTGGCAACAAAACAATACATTAAGCCATCATGGCTGTATTGAACATTTGCACTGAAAAATTTAATGTTTGGAATGTTTTGGTTTCCAGCCGTGAATCATAAACCTCCTTTCCTCTTTGTCATGACAAATAGCATCATTCTCTTCACCATTTCTTCTCTTGTCCTTCCGATCAGCCCGCTGTCCAGTCCCAGCTCAACGCAGCAGGGTGATCGTGGGAGGAGAAAAGCGTTGGCCATATGATCTGACGGATGGTGTGGTTGCTCATGGGGAGAATGTGACATTTTTCTGTAAACATCCAGAAAAACTGTGCAGCTTCACTGCCACGGAGGTCTGCGTGGATGGACAGCTCAAGCAACCTAGCTGCTATCTTGGTACATAATTTACACCACATTAATGCACCTAATATAATAAGTGTACATTACATTTTTAAAATAACCCTGAATCACCTTCGTCTCCATCTTTTCTCTTTAGACCCAACCTGGCTGCAGTTCAAGCTCTTTCCTCATCGTCTGGTTTCAGAGATCGATGCATGTGATCCTGATGACCTTCAGTGAGCTCATCAAATTTTGACAACACATTTTGCATGTTGGCACACAAAGCTCTGTCTTCACTCTGACACCATGATCCGGAGTCTGGATAAACATAAATTGCCTTATTAATATGCCAACTAAATTTGTTTTGGACCGGATCTCAATAGGATCTCAGTTACGCCTCATTTAACTCTTATCTTTTACATTTTGTTGCTGCATTGACAAAGTTACCTTAAACAGAATTTGTGTCATATCTGATGCATCTAAACACCCTCATACTTGCTTGAGGTCTTGGTTGCCATAAGCTACTCTCTTTTCTTGTGTTTTATTGTCGTACAAAGTGTAAAACTGATTTTTGAGGTACCATTGGTGTTTATCTTGTTATATTATTTTATTTCTTGTTAAAAAGTGATTTATGCTAACTGATCAAGCCCACAATTAAGAATGCACAGGCTAAAGATGAACTCTGAAATCATGTCATGTTCTGATGCACTCTAGTTTTATTGTATTCCAAAAGCAGTTTTATGATATGTTTAGAGTTAACTGAGCTTTGACTGGACTGCTTGATTGGATTACATAAAGAATAGAGTAGACTCAGGAATATTATAGCATAAAAGACTTGCTGAATTATTGCTTTTTCATATGAATTGGATTCATAACTTTACAATGAATCATCTTTGAATGTATTTTCCTCTTGTAACATCATGATTCTTCAATAAAGAAACTGGAAAATGTTTGTTGTCATTTTGTTTTACTTGATTAGTCTGTATAAATGATTTCTATAGTGTACAAAAATTGTTTGAGTCCTGTATACAATCTCCAAAACTACAGTACAATATAGGTTTGCATTACTAAAATTTATAAATCTTAAAGGTGACCTGTTATGCCCTTTTTTACTAGTTGTAAAGTAAGTATCTGATGTCCCCAGAGTGTGTATGTTAAGTTTTAGCTTAAAATACCTGACAGATAATTTTTATAGCTTGTTAAAATTGCCGCTTTGTTGTGTCTGTCCCTTTAAATGCAAATGAGCTGGTGCCCCTGTAGATTTTCAGACAAGGGTGGAGCTTTAAGCCAGTAAAAACAAAACACTGAAAATGTCAGAAGCTCTCTGCATTCAGCCTTATATGTTTAAAATGGAATCGGTTTAAAAATCAGTCATCTGATTGTACTGTGATTGTACCAACATTAGCATTACAGAGTGCCAAGAAGCTCTTTTAAACATGTGATACTTTGTCTGGAGCTGACGTTCGCGCACAAAACGTTGGTATTGATCTCACTTTCAGAATCAACCTTTGGGAAAATCCAGCGCTGAACTGGCCCTTGTTTGTGAGGCAGTCCAGTGTGAAATGATTAGTAGAAGTTTATATGGGACTTTACCAGTTTTTTCCAGGACATTTTCTTAGAAAATGAAATTTAGCTACTGTCTTTAGCAGTTTAGATGGAGGGAGTCTACGGAGACCCCAAAAAACAACACTTGTAAAGCTTCTTTGCCACTAACATTGTATATCTCCAGCTGCTACAGCGAGAAAACAGTAATGGCAGACTGCTGCTTCTCACCAAGGTTGCCAGGTTTTCACAAAACTGCTACTCGAAACTAGCCCAATCGTGTTTTGGAGGGGGTCCCCCGGCAAAAATCACATTCCGGGGGGTAAAATACACGGTTTTTGGCAGGGTTCTCCTGGTAAAATTCGCATTCCAGAGACTAAACATCACATTTTTTAGGTCGTTTTAACCCACGGACATGAAAAACAACCTGCGGCAACAGTTTTAAAGTAGTCCAAATCCACAGGAAAACTGCAGACTTGGCAACACTGCTTCTCACTCAATGCTGTGTCTGTGCTAACAGGACTGAGATGATCACAAATAGTGAGATTTTTCTCAACGATGACGTGTACGTAGGAAGAAATCTGGAATTGCGTGTTCAGAGAGACTGTTTATGATTTATCGGGATTATAAAAAATGAGTGGGTGGATTTTTACCATTATAGGCTGGTTGTTTTCACACACTGTGGCCACTAAACACCTTATAAAAGTGATTTTGGCACAATAGGTCTCCTTTAACACAATACTTAATTCTGAAATTAATAATGGTATAATTTCCACATTATACACCAAAAAATATTGAATTATGTGGCACAACTAAACGTACATTTTACTGAATGTGCTTAATTATGATAAAACAATGTTTGTTTGTTTTTTAAATAACAGTATATTTTCTAAACCACAGCTGAAGTTATGCTCCAAAATGTCAATCCTAAAGCATGTCCAGGTCGGACGTAGAAAACTGCAACACCACGACATCCCCCCTCCCCTTTCGCTAGCGCTCAACCTCTCCGCCCAGTCATTCATTCATATTTGGTCTTCCGGAAGTATCTCAGGGTCGGGCCAGTCAGTGCCTGTGCGAGCTGACTCGTGGGGTGAGAACAGTTTCATATTCAATATTTCAGTTATAAAGAAGAAATGTATGTGAATGGTTGTAAGCTTTTGGGAAGAAATGTGCGTTCTTGTGAGTAGCAGTTAAGGAGCGTTGGTTGTCTTAGAAAGTTTGAAATAGGGTTTCCAAGGCAGCAGTGTGTCTGAGCGCTGTCACCGGCTCGAACCCTCGGTACGCATAAAATGGCTGGTCGCAGGTTCGAGCGCAGTCAGTGTTTTGACCAAAATATGTGGATAATTCAAGTCTATTTGTACTACACAGGTTATGGGGAGAGAGTATCCTTCAGACAGATACTTTTGGTCATGTAATGGCACGGGTTCGACTCGCTGTCTGGACCCCACAGACATCAAACGCGATGTTTGGTTTTATATTTTCCTCCTTTAAACGGACCTCCGGCGCGTAATGGCGTCGAATGTCCCTGTGTTGATCTCTAACTCTCCCACAGTGCTGCATGGCTGAGTGTACGGACAAAGGCATTGGTGTCAAACCTTGAGCCATGCGCGTTGACAGTTAATTTGTGATGAAAACCACGGGAAGGAGGAGTGGACCTGCTACCATGACAGCACGCCGTTCAACCTCATTGCGTTGTATTACTACAAACTGCATGGCATTTGTGTACTTTAGCAAATATTCCACAGACACCCAATTGTGTTAAAATGATTGTTCAGAATTTAAAAATCTTCCTCAGTACCGTGATTAACTATTGATTTGTGTTGGCGTCCTATCAAGCTTTTTGTTTCCAAAGAATTGGTCTGTTGTTAACTTCTCAACTTCTAAACACAGATGGTGTTTATGCAACAAAATCTAATCTTTGCAATCACATTGTGGTATTTTTTTTTTTTTTTAAGTACCGGTTGATTTAAATATACATTTTATTAAAATGTATGACGTAATAAAATATAAAAATGCTTTATTGTTTTGATTTATTGTAAACGTTTTATTGTAAATTTTAGAATGCTGTTTTAATTTTAGTTAAAATATCCACCGTATTCCTACAGCCCATGACGCTTTGTATGAGTTATGGGTGTAACTTCTGTTAGGCTGTAAACAATCAGTGAATGGCTCGCTCTATGAACGCTATAATACTACTAATAAATAACAAATTTCAAAGTGTAAAAGGATAAAAAAGGTACTTTTAACAGATTATGAATTGGTTAATCCCAAATGTGCAATTTTTCCCATAGCAATGATTAGTAATATATATCTGTATTATTTAGTAACATTGCCTTATCAAAAGGGTTCATTAATTTAAGCATTGCATGATACTATTTTAAAGTGATTTTCATCATTTTGACATGTAATACATTGTATTTACCGGTGGAAAAGATTTGAGGGGAAAAACGAGAGATTTGTTGTGCATTCCAGGGAATTATTAATGGGATATGTTATAAAATAAATCAGAAGAATATTGTCCATTTTTATACTATTTTGAAATGCAAAGGGAAAAAGGAAAATAATGCGGTGACTTAAAAGAGCTCTTGCCATAGATTTTCTTGTTTTAACTTGTTTTAACATATTCACGTTAAAATACAAAGCGTTACGTTATTCTCATGTCTAAAAAATAAAACATGAAGGAAAATTAACAGCTTATTCAGTCAAACAGATTTATTTGTAAAATACAGTAATTTGTAGGGCTACCTTATGTTTTGAAATGATTCGTTTTAGTCTTTTTGAATTGGAAGCTCCCCAAACCCTCAGGAATAAGTTGGATAGAGGTTACACTTTCTGATACAAATGAAAACAACTGCTTAAACATGACTCGCCAACAGTATCTACCAATTTCCTCTGAGTCTTAAGTGTGTTCTAAGGTTTCAAATATATATATTAAGAGTAGTTTTGTTGACCTATCGGACCATAACAACACATCTACAAAAAGTTGATAATGACAGTATGAGCCTGATAAAGTAATGTACTGTATTAATAAGTAATCGTTAAATTCTCTATGGCCAATAGTGTATCAAGAATTTTAATGTGTTATATTATAATGCTTCTGAAAGTTTGTATGCTGGTAATAGAAAAACATTTAAAGGCCTTTAAAATAATATGTGATCAAAAAGGTTGTGTTCTTGTTTTTTCAGTGAGGAGTTGCTCATGGATGTCATCAGGTCCTTCTATTGAATTTGTGTTTTTAGTAAGCATCAATATTAAATGAAAATAACCTGCAGTTTAATTATGTTGCTAACAAAGATGCAGATGGGTTTATTATTTTTTTCATTACTGTTATTATTAGTGCTGATCCCTGGATGAAATATAATTTTTTTTTTAATCAAGGCACTCAGTTTTATTTAACTGCAATATCTGTTATGACTGTTTATTATGCTTATGAATATAAGTACTTCATAAATGCTTGTAAACAAACCCCTGTTCAGAAACCGTACTTTTTGAATACAATTTTGTTTTCCAAGCCAAATCAAAACTTCCTCCGATTTTGTTTTATGTACTGTACTGTCTTTTTATATGTAAATACTTGCCTATAACAATACAACTTAAAAAAAATGTGGCAATATTAATACTGAATAAACATTACATACACTGCCCTCCAAAAGTTTGTGAACGCCCTAGAAAAGTGGGGATTTAGACAATATTGGCATGAATCCTTTTTAATTTGTGATAATGTTGCACTGATAAGGGACAACACAAACTATGAAAACATATTTTATTATTAAACTGTTTATACATAGAAAAAACTTGCATTTTCGAGTCATCAAAATATCCACCATTAGCAGCTATTACAGCTCTGCATAATCTGGGCCTAAAATCATTGTAAATCATTCTAAACTTAATTGGCAATCAGTTGTTGAAGCTATTAAGGTGTGCTGACCCAAAAATCTTTTATAAAGATGGCAAAGGGGCATGTCTGACTTTGACATGTATGTATTGCCATTATTATGTAATCAACATGAAAATTATTATTGCTGGCCTTCAATGATAATGTCAAGTTACTTTAATGTATTTGCACCAAAAAATGATAAGGATTTATGCTGATATCGTCCAAAACCACACTTTGCCAGGGCTGTTTCCAAACTTTTGGAGGGCGGTGTATATTTATATTATTTGTAAAATTTGCAATAATTTATTGAGAGTAAACAAAGTGACTATAACTTCAAAAAGGTGAATATTACTAAAAGCTGCAGTTAATTTGTACATTTTTACAGCAGTAATGTTTTCTAAAGGTTAGTTTAAACAACAGATAATTTGAGATTTGTCTTTATAACTAGAGTTCTATTATTTCCATTTCAGAATGTATAATCTTGCCTTTGTCTTATGTTTTTTTGTTTGTTTGTTTTAGATTGATGCCTTAGATGAGTAGAAGGTCCTGACTGATGGCAGCAGCAGAGACATGGGTAAAAATCAGCAATTACATCAGATGGGAAAGCAATGGGCAAAGGTGCCATTACGTGGATTATGCAAGATTGTGTGGCACTGTCAGGCAATATGTCAATATTCTCTCAGGTTATAATGAACTGACTTACTCCATGATTTCTTCTCTACTGCTGAATGTACAGAAGTTGCTATGCGCAAACAACAAACATTGGACAGGATAGGTGAGACCATTCCACATATTAAGTGGACGGATCTTACTGCCACCAAAGATTGCCAAATGTCTGTGGGTCAAGAGGATGAGTTATCAGATGAGGGACTCTCATTGAAGCCTGAATCTAAGGACAAAATGACCCCAGATGCATTTCTGGTTCCACCACAAGAAGTTATTAAGGATTACAGCAAGCAGAACTCACCAAAAAATGAATCAGACTCAGACCAGATGAATCTTCATGAAAGCCAGACTGTGGAATATAAATTAGTCACTTTTGATGAGAACACAAGGAGTCTACCAACAAACATGCAGCTGATACCCAAGATGGAGTCTGATAATGCTAGAACAGATGCTTGTGAGGTAACAACCAAAGCTACAAACATTGCTAACATCTCAACCAATGATTTACTAGAGATTAAGGTTCAGCGACAATCTATTTTAAATGAAGGTTTCCATAATGACAAACTACCATCACCTAGTGGAAGCAATCACACTAGTAAGGAGTTGTGTGTTGAGAATAAAACACTGGTTGCTGATGTGGCTCATGCAAGAGGGAGTAAACTTGAGATGGACGTAAATGCAAACAAAGAAAGAGTAGAATGCAGTAAAGACTATTTTGAAGATTATAAAACAAACATTTTATGTAACTTAAGAGAGGAGAGATTTGATGTCGGAAGGAACATGGCAGTGACAAGTTCTTTGGGACAATATGAAGAAGACATGGTATTAGATTTAAGCCTACCAAAAAAGAAAGACAGAAATACAGAGAGGAAGTGTGAATGGGTTGTAGACCCTGAATATGAAGGATCACTTCATATGGAAGTTGATGAAATTGAGGATGAGCCTCAACATGATGAAGTGGAGCAGGAGGATGATAATGAAATTTGCTGGATTCCATCAGTAAGCGATGCTCATACATATCTGCCACAGCATTGGGATGGACATCTGTCCTCCTCTTCACCTGAAGCTATGCCAACTGCATCGTACCCCGACGTTACGACCCCAGATCCGATGGATACACTACTTATAGATGACCAGGGCATTCCTTACACACTCACCGCAGATGGACAGAAAGTCCCACAAATTGATGAGGAGCTCTCTGAAGAAACAGCTCTAAGCCCAAGGCAAGCTGAAGATAAGCCCTCTTCCGTTGCAGAAGTACAGGATGTTGCAGAGTCCGGACTACCTAATTCACTGTGTCCAAATATGTCTATCGGTCATGCCTCAGTGGACACCTCACAAGTTGCCCCAAATGTGGAGCCAAAATCTTTATGTGGTTCTGAAGCTCCTGCTAAACCCTCCATCATACCTGCCATGTCTGACTTGGCATCAGTTCCCATTCAGATTGTGGCGAATACTACAGGGTCAAACACTCCCATTCTTCTTCTTCCTCCATCTCAGCTTCAGTCTCTTTCCTCACCAGCCTCTAAAGCTAACCCAGGGCTAATTACCCTTTCCTTACCGGTTCCTCTTAGTCAGAACACAACTCAGTCCTCCCCCATGTTCCTAGTTTTGTCATCTCCTCAGGTGTCCTCAACTCAGAGTTCGTCCTCGCCTGGGCAGTTATCTCAAATTTCCTCCTCTTCCACTGTTGCACTACCCTTAGCTACTTGTCCACTTGATTTGGGATCTACATTAAGTTCACGTCCGTCACTTCTCAGCCTCAGCACGGTTTCCTCTGCCACAGCCACAGACATCTCAGGACTGAATAACCCTTCTAATCTTCCTGCTAGCCCTACCTCATCAACTGCTTCCTCTAGCACTTCCACAGTGACCTCTACAAGTCCAACCAAGCAATTCAGCACTGATGCCTATTCCGACACAATGGTGCCCACTTCCTTTCGGGAGGCCCTTCTCAGATTGGCTGTGTCTGTGGAGAAGAAACAAGAAAACCAGCCTGAGACACATTTGGTCACTACTCCTTCATCGTGTTCTGAAGCCACCAAGCCGGATTCCTCTGCCACAGTCTGTGAAAGTAAAAATAACGAGACGGAGGTAAACTGTGATGGTGAGACTGAGTCTACCTCGGTAGACCAAATAGACTCATTGGATACCACTTCCTCCACCTCACCCAATCGTCCCGTATCACCCGGAATTTCAATCAATGACCCAAAGAACCAAGCATTAGGTCCTCGACGCATTCTTTACTGTCAGTATTGTCCACGGGTCTTCTATTATCTTTCGGACCTTGAACGCCATTCCATCACGCACTCCCAAAGCAAACCCCACGTATGTCACCTCTGTGGCAAGGCGTTTAAAAGATCAAGCCATCTTGAGCGACACAAACACATCCATACAGGTCAGAGAAACTTTGTGTGCCAGCTTTGCCCAAGGCGTTTCCGTGAATCAGGCGAACTAATGAGGCACCAGAGAGTACACACCGGTGAGAAACCCTTTCAGTGCTTAATCTGTCACATGCGCTTCGCAGAGCGCAATACACTGCGACGTCACACGAAGCGCAAGCACCAAGGCCAGCAGCTGGAGGCGATGGACATGAAGGCAAAGCCAGAAAGTGGAGGGATTTCCCTTGCCAGTATACAAGGAGAGTCAGAAGAGAATGCGGAGTGGTACAGTTCAACAATTCCTGAAATGGAGTCTGACAGTGACACAGGGGGAGAATGAACTGTGTGAGGTCATGAACGAATAGATTTTCTTTCTTTTTTTTTTAAGTTTTAAGAAGCTAAGCAAAGCTGTAAATACATTTAATTTAATTTATTTTGTATTGATATAATTCCTTCTCACTATTTTGATATTATATTGTCTATATTTCATTCCATTAACTCTCGAGACCTTTACTGGTGATGACTGAACCCGGCAATATTCGCTTCAGATTCATTCTAATAAGCTACAGGTATTGAGTTAGACCTCTTGATGAAATACATTTGTTTAAAATCTTCACCTTAAAAGTTTTTGAATTGCCCTTATTTGCTAGTTATTTATTGTTCTCATTTCAGTTTTTGCATACAGCATCTTTCCTCAAGGGTGTGATGTAGTTACTGTAAAAGACTAAGAGGCCCATTGTTGTTATTTATAATTTTCTGTTATGATCTCTTGAAGTCAAGGAATGACCTAGATTTGTGCATCAGTATATCTCTATAATTCTAGGCCTACTAATGACTGGGCCCACACAAATTTTGCTGCCACAGAATTGAAACATACATCATTCTCAAAGTTCTACACCAGTGGTTCTCAACTCCAGTCCTCGGGGCCCACTGCTCTGCACATTTTGTATGTCTCCTTCATTTAACGCACCTGATTCAGATCATCACCTCATTAGGAGAAAGATCCATGAACTGAGTGTGTCAGATTCAGAAACATACAATATGTGCAGAGCAGTGGCCCTCGAGGACTGGAGTTGAAAACCACAGTTCTACACATCTTCCACTCCTTTCTTTGTGATACTCCACCTGACCTGCAGAGGGCAGTATAGAGTTGTGTCCTCTTTAAACTCTTTCAAACTTGCATTGTACAAATCTCCTGACCTGGCATATTCATTGTTATCTTTTACACCTTTGTTTTCTGATGTTTTTATTGACATTCTTCATCACCTGATTATAGAGTTTAGAAGTAAACACATTGTATCCATCTGCTTTGTAGAACTCTCCAGATTCCATCCAAAATGCAGAAAAAAACCCAACTGCATCGGGGCTTCTCATGACTCAGCTTTCATATTTCAGAACATTTTGAGATATTATGCATCACAGAACATCTTGCTCTGTGTTCATTTTGGTTCCTCCCTCTTGGCTATTTTTTTTTTTTTTTACAAAAGGGAGTAGTATAGTCACCTTATTTTTTGAACACTCTACTTTGTTCTTTTTCTTAATATTGAACTTGATCTATTTGGTTTATAAACCTTTTGCCTTCTTCAAGGTCCTATTTCATTTGATCATTCAAAGAAGGTTTTACTTCTCTTGATCGCTTGTCAGAGCTGTTACAAATCATTACAGAAAGTCTGAATTAGAAATTCAAGTTAATTTGCGCATATGTACTTTGTGATATAAATGAATTATTTAAAATAAGTTTTCACTGTCATAGGTACAGCGATACATTGTTTGGTGCTCTTGCACAATTCAAATGAATCTTGATGAGCTAACATTTCAAGGTTTGAATGTTCCAGTTCTCCTTTTGATAACTTATGCAGCTTGAAAAAAATCCTTGCTTGAAAAAAGGTTTAAAGGTTTAGACCCTGCTGATTAATTCTGTTTATGTAATTTGTCATGTAAATAAGCAAACATCATGCACGGACCGGACACCTTGGGCTAATCTAAAGTTCTGTTGGTTAAATTTCAGATTTGATTAAGAATCTGAATATTTGCACACACTAATTAAAGCTTGTCAAGCCCTTCTGTTTTCCAGTGGTTCTCACGCATAATTAACTTTGCTTTAGGCTCACGGCAGCACATATTCTGCATGCGGTG
The DNA here is from genome assembly GCF_022985175.1 of Labeo rohita. Classification (NCBI taxonomy): domain Eukaryota; kingdom Metazoa; phylum Chordata; class Actinopteri; order Cypriniformes; family Cyprinidae; genus Labeo; species Labeo rohita. The sequence goes on along the minus strand of NC_066884.1, from coordinate 23,647,214 downwards.
GGAGTGTGTCCAGCTGCTGAACGATATCACTAAATTTGGTTTGCACAGTTGTTTACTTATTACTTCATTCATACACAGATTGGTTTAGTGTATTTATTAAGCTCATTTCACAGTAGATTTACCACGTTTTAAAAATATTTGGTTCCTTCTTACAGTTTAATGATGAATGCTCAGAGTGTGTTTTAACTAACTAAAAACAATCTTGCACCAATGAGAACTATTTATTTATGGTGGAAATGTATATATTTGAAATGGCGTGTTATGTCACAGAACACTTATATATTTAATACACAATTTAAAAACAAGACTGCAGATATTTAAACAGCCTAATTTCTGTAACCTGTGTCACAGGATTTTGAATAAAATGAATCAAATTCAAATGCTTCGACGCCAGCTATCTTTTTTAATTTTTTTTTCCGTTTTTCATTTTATTTTCTTTACATAAATACTATTATAAAGAGTGTACACTGTAAAAAATACAAGAACACAATTTGTTGAGTCAGCTTAAAATAATTTGTTACCCTGCTGCCTTAAAATTTTAAGTTCAGTCAACTAAAATAATTAATAATTTAGTCAACTTGAAATGTTTTGTACTAAGTAACAACCTAGATATTTGTGTTTGCTAAACTTAACAGATGAGTAAGTAACCCAGCTGCCTTAAAATTTTAAGTTGATTCAACTCAAATATCCAAGTTATAATCAAATATCTAGTATAATTTAACGTTTCAAGTTGAATAAATGTCAAAATTATTATTAAATTATTAATAATTATTTTTATTTTTTTTAATGCCAAAATGTTCCATGAAGATATTTTGTAAATTTCCTACTGTTAATATATCAAAACTTAATTTTTAATTAGTAATATGCATTGCTAAGAACTTCATTTGGATAACTTGAGTTGATGGGTTATGTGGTCCAGGGTCACATATTTTATAGTCTATATGTGTGTACGTGTGGCGTGCAATGGTATTCTGAAATGAGGAAGCAGTCCTCACATTTTTTAACTTTTTTTTAGCACCAAAGGTTCGAAGGCATCTCTTGTGTCCATTACATTTCTTCTTCTGTTTCTTCTGCTCTTGAGTCTATGGCAGCCCACAGAACTGCTTGTGGGAAAGTTATTACATTTGGGACACTGATAGAGGGCAGTCTCAATATTAACCATAGCAAGTTTGATCTCTCTAACTCCAACTCTCTAGCGCCACCACTTGTTCACTCATGTTTATGCTAATAACTCTTGAACCGTAATTCTTGCTCTTTAATCTTTGGCTAATGCCAAGTCGCAGGAACACCAAAATGAAAAAGGTTTCGTTTTTTCGATTTTCACCAAAATTTGCTCAGATCATCTTCAGACCATGCTGGCAAAAAGTTCAAGTTGATTAATCAAACCTTTCTCGAATAGCGCGTGGATGAATTCTGTGAAGAACACGCAAAAATGGATGTGAGGCTCCGCAACGGTTTGGCGTATTGAGACCAAACAGTTTCAGAGCAGCGCCACCTAGTGGTCAGAAGATATGAAAAATGGCTATTTTTAAAAAGAATCTCCCTGTCAGCCTTTTGTGTTGGCCATTTTGAATTTTGTCATATTTTACGAACGCATTGCCGTATCATTGAGAAACTCGCTATGTGTCTTCGCCATCATGCCCTGATGGTATTCAGAATGTTTCATGGCAGCGCCAAATTGTGGTCAAAAGTTATAAAGAAATTTGCAAAAATGTAGGGCTGTCAAACGATTAGTTGCGATTAATCGCATACAAAATAAAAGTTTGAGTTTGTCTAATATATTTGTGTGTACTGTGTGTAATAATCATGTCTATATAAATACACACAAATTACTGTATACATTTAAGAGAAATATGTTATTTATGTACAAAATATATTTATTTTTATATAATAAATTATATGAAAATTATAATAAATACACATACTTGTAAATATTTCTTAAATATATACATGTATGCGTTTGTATTTATATACATAAAAATTACACACAGTACACACACACACATATTAGGCAAACTCAAACTTTTATTTTGTATGCAATTAATTGCAACTAATCGTTTGACAGCCCTACAAAAATGTTAATAACTTTCAGCCTATTGTAATTAAACTGGTCTCAAAATATTCCTTGGGTCATGCCGAGAATGTAGATACAGATTTTTCAAATCTGTAATCTGTCGAACTTCCTGTCTACCATTTTGATTTATGTTGAAAACCGACTTTTCCAAACTCATCCTAGACCATTCGTCTGATTTTCACATGAATCGAATTAGATAATCTTCAGACTGTGCTGACAAAAAGATATGTATTTTTACATTAACAATGTAATTAATAGGCTATTCTATTTATTAAAGCCAAATATAAATCTCATCAGTACGTTGTTTTTGAGAATTTTACATTTATTCTATAATAATAACTCAAGGCAAGTAATATATTTTATCTAATATATTTTGTTTAAACAATTATGTGTTTTATTTATGAACTGATGCTCAACTGTTCTTCTTAATAATAAAAAAAAATTAGGATCATCAGTCATCAGAGCTCGGTAAACACTGGTCAACAAATGCAGAGATGTACCTTTAATTTCAACAAGCTGGTTACTCACTAAAAAACGCCACAGATCAGATAAATTTGTGAGAGTTGTTTACTTATTTTTTATTAGTCTTTCCATTAAAAGCCATTATATTGTTAATTCAGAGTGATTTGTGTTTGATTTGTGTTATGAACACAAGAGGCGGGATTTGTCACATTAACCAATCACAGCCAATCATAACCAGTCCGTTCCAATCTTATGGCGATGGAGGCATTGCCTCCTCTCACGAGACTTTCCCCCATTTTTTCTCAGTTTCCCCCCACCAAACCCAACACACGCTTTAGTAGGGCCTGTTAAAACTCAATGAGCTCAGGGGAGGCGAGAGAGACCCAGACTCCTGCTGTAACTTTACCTACTGGTGTCGCTGTTGGAAAGTTTAACTTTAGAAAAACAAGTGATTTAAACACTTTTTAATGTTACCTTTTGTAATATTGCCATTGTTTCACTTTTGTAATTTTCATCTCATCCAGTATTTTTAGGAGACTCTGCCTCCCCAAGGAAACGCCCCTGAGATAGTTTATAGTTTTACTTTAGAAAAATTACTTGGTCATATTATGTATTGTTTACTATTGCTATGAGATTGCAATTGTACAGTATATATAGACCTATATGTACCTATATATAATAGACGGTGTAAGTCATTCATTCATCCAATATTACACTGTTTTACAATGAATGACTGAATGAATGCTCAATATTAGTGGTTCATATAGTAACGATAATACAGTTTTGAAGTGTTTATCTATGGATGTACTTTGCCTGCTTTAACCTTACGAGCTGTGCTAGACGGGGGTGTCTGTGTACGCCTGAGTGACAGCTCAGATGTGCTCAGAGGGTCGCTGTTCCATTTGGCAGCATCAAGGAGAGTGGCTCCCACAATCAAGCTGACAGCAGGTGTCTATAAGTGTTGAGTGTGAATGTGTGTGTTTGTGTGTGCGCGAGCGAGACAGAAAGAAACACTAAGAAATGTAAGAGACATGCTCTTTTCTGTGAGACTATGTGCTTGTCACATTAATGGTTGGTACTTGCCATTACGTGCAAAATAATCTCAGACAGTGTAAACCTGCAACAGTCTCTCGATATGAATTCTCAGGCAGTATAATAATAAAAATTTTGAACATATGGTAGATGGTTTGTTGGAAAGGAGAGGCTTGTTTTGGTGTGGCTATGAAATGTTTAGGGAACGGTGGTGTTTTTATTATTCTTGGCATGGATGTAGATACTGAGGCTCGATGGGTATGGAGATCTGCAGTTGAGTGTTGTTAGCATAGCTGTGGCAAGAGGAGTGTATGATTGGATGAACGGCCTGAATGACCTGCCGCAGATGGAGATGATTAGGTTCAAGCAGAGGCTTCTGAAATGGCTGTGACGAGTTTACATGTCATTTTTGCATGTAGGAAAGCACAATGTATGACAGAACCTAGCATAGGATGTTGTTACTGATTTATGCCACCAGAGGGCAAGCTCACTCCAAGTTATTCATTTCCTCCTCACCCTGAAGTACATAAATTTGGAACGTGTACAGTAACTAGCCTCGCAACAGAGTTTCTCTACAGTGATCGATTCACAACTGGTGTGTCATTACTCAAAAATGGGTTACACAATAGTGTGATGAACAAAAATTATAAAATGCAACTATGTGATAATATATATAGTTAGCTTGGTAATATTGCTAATGCTAATCTAATATTTAACCCATTTCTAAAGTCATGTGAATGAATAGTTTAGTTAATAAGTGTTAATGCTTGATTTTAAAGAACATTCCTGTTTACATTTGTACAATACACAACTGTGTTAACATGTATTTGATGTCCAGTAACCTATAAAAACTGGGTCCTACATCAAAACTAGATGAGATCCACTGACCTATTTGCACTGCTGTAAAGTTGAATATTATTCAAAGTACACTAGCAATCAAAAGATTTAAAAAGCAGTAAGATTTTTAATGTTTTTTTTTAAATAACCACCAAGCCTGCATTTATTTAATTCAAAATAGAGCAAAAGCAGTAATATTCTTAAATATTTTTACTATTCAAAATAACTGCTTTCTATTTGAATATATTTTAAAATGTAATTTAGGGCTGTCAAACGATTAATCGCATACAAAATAAAAGTTTGAGTTTGCCTAATATATGTGTGCGTACTTTGTGTAATTATTATGCATATATAAATACAAGCACATTCATGTATATATTTAAGAAATATTTACAAGTATATGTATTTATTGTAATTTTTATAGAATTTATATTACATATAAATAAATAACATATTTCTCTTAAATATATACATTAATTTGTGTGTATTTATATATACATAATAATTACACACAGTACACACACATATATTAGGCAAACTCAAACTTTTATTTTGTATGCGATTAATCACGATTAATCATTTGACAGCCCTAATTTATTCCTGTGATCAAAGTTAAATTTTCAACATCGTTACTCTAGTCTTACATTTGTTTTCAGGATTCTTTAATGAATAGAAAGATCCAAAGATCAGCATTTATCTGAAATAAAAAGCTTTTGTAACATTATGCACTATACTATTCAAAAGCTTGGATTCAGAATTTATGAAAATTAATACTTTTATTTAGCAATGATGCTTTAAGTTGATCAAAAGTGATGATGAAGACATTTATAATGTTTCAAAAAATTTCTATTTCAGATAAATGCTGTTCTTCTGAACTTTCTATTCATCAAAGACTGAAAAAATTCTACTTTAAACAGTAATAATAAATATTTTCTGAGCAGCAAATCAGAATATTAGAATGATTTCTGAAGGATCATGTGACTGGAGTAATGATACTAAAAATTCAGCTTTGAAATCACAAGAATAAATTGCATTTTAAAATATATTCAGATAGAAAGCAGTTATTTTAAATAGTAAAAATATTTAAAGTAAAAATGTTTTTGCTATACGTTGGATCAAATAAATACAGGCTTGGTGAGCAGAAAAGACATCTTTAAAAAATATTAAAAATCTTACTGTTTAAAAACTTTTGACTGGTTGTGTACCTTTCACAGTTTCTTTACGTATTACTTTGTTTAAAAACGTTGTATGATTATAATTTCATCACGATTAGCCATTCTAACCTACTTCCTGCGCATGAATGTATATTGCCTAAAGAATGGCATGAAATGAAATAGAGGTTCCCACCTTGTGTGCACAGATATTTGTCATGTTGACATTCTTTCTTGCATCTATCAAAGCCAATGAGACACATGGCGTCATTAGAATGTATAGAATGTGTTGTTTCAGTTAAGCTTCTCATGCTGTGACACAAAATGACACAAGCTAATTGAGGTGAGTAGGAAGGGATGACAAGAGAGAGACAAAGATGGACAATAACAGGTGCTAATCACAGAGGGATTCCCGAAAGGGGGGCTCGATGGAAGCTAGGGTGATGACATCACTTTTCCCTCAATAGTACATCTTGGCATAAATTGCATGTGCGTCAGACACAATAAGGGAATAATTTTTTTCAATGCTGTCATTCACAGCCTTCATGCTCATAATGGTGCCTATAGTTATATTCAGCTTCAAGGTTGAGACAATGGCTAATATTGGCTTTACCAGCTGCTCAGTGCTGCCGTGATCTGAATCTAACTTCTCTCTTCTATCTTCTTGACCTGTCGGTCTCAGTCATATTGTTGTGCACTCAACTTGTAACTCGTGTTTTGGACTGTTTTGCCTTTTTTTTCTCTTGTATATCTCTCTCTCTCTCACTCGCTGGCTGTCTCTGACCTGCTGATACAGCAGCACACACCAACCTGTCCGTCAAAGCCACCAAACAGGTGGTGCAGTAATGATCTCCCTTTCCCAACCCCCTCCTCTTCCCCCAGCTCCCGTCTCTTAGTCATAGGCAAATATATTTGCATGTTTGTGGATTTAAAATGAATTTATTGGCTATCGTGGAATGTTTTATATCGTATTTATCTCCATAGCTAAACGTATAGAACGTTTATAGTACTTAACTATTTAAATGGATAGTTTACTCAAAAATGAAAAGCACCATCATGTTGTTCCAAACCTGTTGCTTTCTTCTGTGGAACATATTTGAGATCCAAACAACATTGGACCTCATTCATTATATGAAAGAAAATCACATTTTTTGAAATATCTTTAAAAATAAGAAGGAAATCATAAAGGTTTAAAATGACATGAGAGTGAGTAACTGACAGAATTTTAATTTTTCGGTTAACTGTCCCTTTAAGACCTCATGTCTGCTTTCCTGCCAACAATACACTACCAGTCAAAAGTTTTGGAACAGTAAGATTTTTAATGTTTTTTGTTTGTTTGTTTGTTTTTTAAAGAAGTCTCTTATGCTCACCAAGCCTGCATTTATTTGATCCAAAATACAGCAAAAACAGTACAATTTTAGAAATTCTAGAAAAATTAATTATTTTATTTAGCAAGGATGCTATAAATTAATCAAAAGTGATGATAAAAACATTTATAATGTTACAAAAGATTTCTATTTCAGACAAATGCTGTTCTTCTGAACTTTCTTTTCATCAAAGAAACCTGAAAAACTTTGCTATTTTCAACAAAATAATAATAATAAATGTTTTTTTTTTGAGCAGCAAATCAGAATATTAGAATATTTTTGAAGGATCGTGTGACTGGAGTAATGACGCTAAAAATTCAGCTTTGAAATCACAGGAATAAAATACATTTTAAAATATATTAAAATAGAAAACAGTTATTTTAAATAATAAAATATTTCACAATTCTACTGTTTTTTGCAGTACTTTGGATCAAAAAAATCCCAGGCTTGGTGAGCAGAAAAGACTTCTTTAAAAACATTACAAATCTTACTGTTCAAAAACTTTTGACTGGTAGTGCACATATTTATTTTTTCATTAATACATAGAAAATATTTTTTGTTCTGTGCTAATGCATTTCGTCCGTCACCTTAAAATATAAATGCATGCATTAAAAACTGAATGCAGTGTTCTCATCCCTTTCTGATCCAGCAGCGTTCAATGTCTGTTTGTAGATTTTATACAGTATGTAATGTATTGAAGGTCACTAGCTTTTACAAGCTACCTGTGGGGGAAGGTCTGGCCTTGTCACCCCAAAGAGAGAAAGAGGAGATAGGGAACACCACAAGTTACCCACCCAGTAGTGTCACCCCCACTCCCCCCCAGTGAATCTATCAGCAGATGTGTGTGTGTGAAGGTTCTGAGGGGGCAGGGGCAGGGCGTCAGGGTGCTCTTTTGATAGCCCAACACAGTTGGCTCAACCCCTCGGTGTGGGGGTAGAGAGAGAGAGAGAGAGAACGAGGTGTGCAGGGTGAATTCTGTGTGGAAGAAAAGAGGAAGAAACACAGGGCCCTTTTCTCCCAAGATTCACCTGTGGAAGGGAATGAGCAAACAGGCGAAAAAGAAGATAAGGAACAACCTTGTCATTGAGCGTTACCTCGATTAACGTGCCTCAAGTTCTGCCCTCGTTCTCCACCTCAATCACAAGACTCTCTCTCTCTCTCTCTCTCTCTCTCTCCACTTTAATCTCTGTGCAACGCCACTCTGACAAAACTCGGGGGAGTTCAGTCTGACTGTGAGTATTCATTTCTATTCATCCTATTGTGTTTATACATTTATCTGTGAATGTATGTGTTCTTTTGTGAAGGCATCTGGGTGCTTATGTCTGTAAAGACTCCGTCTGACAAGTTTTTGTGATCTTCATCTAAGGCCAATTTGTTGCTTCAGTACTTGTAGTCAGTGGGTAGTGCAGTTCTGATTATCACTGGAGAGAGATGTACAGTGAAAAAAAAAGTTGAAGTTCTTGAAATACAGCTCTAGGGCACATAAATAAAACCAATTATTTCTGTAACTCAAGCCTTTGTACATGCACTCACTCTCTGCTCCAACAGGCCACTTTATCCTTGGCTAGTTGAGTGAAAATCCCTCCCATTGGAATAGTTTAAAAAGATAGTTCATCCAAAAATGAAAAGTGTGTTGTTATTTACTCACCCTCATGTCGTTTCAAACCTGTATGACTTTCTTCTGTGCATTTTTAATTGACTAGTCACTCTTTTTCATGCAAATGGGGGGACTGAAGCTCTAAAGTCAAAAATTAAAATGATGTCATCATTTACTCACCCTCATTTAATAAATTTGTTGATCTTCAAAATGCAAATAAAGATATTTTTAATGAAAGAGAGATTGTGGATGAAACCTCCACTGTCCAGTCTCCAAGTCCAAACTTTGACACTTCAAGAAGCTCATAAACCCTGTTGAAAAAACAACAACAACAACAACAACAAAAAAAAAACAGCATATGCTGGTTAGGTAGGTTTTGAAGCATGGATGCTGGTTTGAGCTGGTTTATGTTGGTCCTTTGCTGGTTTATGCTTGTTTTTTTTTTTTTTTACTGGTTAAAGATGGTGTTTAGCTGGTTTATGCTGGTCCTTTGCTGGTTTACGCTTGTTTTTTACTGGTTTAAGCTGGTCTTTAGCGGGTCCCTCCTGCTCGGGACCAGCACATGACCAGCTAAGGACCAGCATAAACCAGCATCCATGCTTTAAAACCTACCGAACCAGCTGGTATTTTCAACAGGGAAGACACTGTAAAAGTAATCCTTATGAATTAGGTGAAAGGTAAGTCTTGTGCATATGGAAGAATTTTCATTTTTGGGGGAACTAACCGTTTAAACACTCAAAAAAAAAAAGCTCCATGAAAGTGTTGCATATGTCCTTTGCACTATATTCTAAGTCTTCTGAAGCTTAGTTTGAGGAACAGAAACAGACTGTCTTTCAATCCACTGAGATGTTAAACTCTGATTTATGAACAACTCATTGTGAATCACCCTGGCTCAAAAGAACGATTTCTTCACAAATCTGTACTTCTCTCATATACCTGCCATGGAATTCTAGGGCGGATGTCATTTTCTTGAGTAACAACTTCAAAAATGACCCGTTTCTCACACAAACTGTAAAAATAATATGACTTCAGAAGACTTGGAATGCAGTGCACAATATGTATGGACCACTTTCATGCTGCTTTTGCGTCCTTTTTAAAGCTGCACAGAAAGAAAGAAATCTGTAGCGTTTATTAAGCGATGCTGTTTACTGCCTCTTAGAATAGCAGAATAGTGTTAGCTTCTGATTCCTCCTGTTTCTGTCAGTCATACACAGACTAGACCAGTTGCTTCTGTTCCTGTGTTTTCCCCTCGCCATCTTGATGGCAACTGGGATAAGTTCAGGCCTCCTGTGACTCTACTTTCTTTCTCTTCAGGGAGAGGAAAGGGCATAAGAAATCATCGTAAGTATCTGCCCTGCAGGAGGAAGACGTATCTTTAAAGCCCCCACCCCTTCTTCCCCTGCTGTCTCTCCATTATGACCTTGCTGGCGTCTGAGAGGTCACTGCTCATCCGCAATAAGTTTCGCTCAGGTAAGAACAAAGGAAGGATCACAAGCTGGTTTTGAAAGCCCACATGTGTAGCTGTCTGTGTGCTCTGCTTGGTGATTTGAGTTCTGATGATGCTCCTAGTGGCTGTTTTGATGATGGAGTCTGAAAATCTTTGCAGCGTTGGAAACCCAGGTGAATGTAGCTGGTCTCACAGAGCAGCAGGCATAAAATGAGGATGGACCTGCTTAAATATTTAGAATAAAATTGATCCTTAGATGAAATGTCGCTTTATGTAACTAAAGACTAAGTCACGACCAGTGTTGGGGGGGAAACACGTTACAAGTAAGCTTAGATTACTTTTTTAAGTAACTAGTAAAGTAACACATTACTTTTAAATTTACTAGAAAATAGTTGCTTTTTCAAATAAGTAATGCAAGCCCTAGTCTCGAGTAGCCAGACCTTAAGACTGACCGCAGAAGGTCTCAGGGTTGCCAGGTTTACACAACAAAACTCGCCCAAAAGTAGCCCAATCGCATTACAAGGGGGTTGCCCGGTAAAACCACGTTCCGGGGGGTAAAATACATGTTTTTTGGCGGGGTTCCCCTGGTAAAATTAGCATTCCAGTGGCTAAATATGAGAAACAACCCACAGAAACAGTGTTAAAATAGCCCAATTCCGCAGGAAAAGTGTGGACTTGACAACACTGCAAGGTCTGGAAACTTTGGCTGCTTTAAATGGCTAAGTCATGCCCAAGAGGCCATTTGACAGGTAAAGCAACCAATCACGTTTCGTTTTGTAGCGTGTCATGTTTAGGTGCGTGGAAATGTCCCCACAATAACAGGCCAGTGTTCAAAACTCTTGAACTTATTTGAAAGACTTTGGGCCATGAACTTTAAATATTTCATATACTTTTGAAAATCTAGTGTTTCGTTGATCTTGATAAGTGCTGGTCATCACAGTTGTAAACATGACGGCTTTCTTCTTTTGTGAGACGGGTTTGGCATTAAGCTATCTTTGTTTTTAGATGAAACGTTAAAGAATGCGACACACAAATCTCTTGGAAATCCTATATAATTCAACCAATTCAGTGACAACTTCGAAACTCCTGAAGCGTTTCCACTTTTTGGTGCCGTATGCATCGGACGTTCAGCCAGTGGTCTGTGGTCGTGACATCTAAGGCTGAGACTATATAGGCCCTGTCCATACGAACATGGGTATTTTTAAAACCGCAGCTTTTTCTATGCAGTTTGGCCGTTCGTCCACCCAAAAACACAGTATCTGGTCAGTATTCAGGCTTCTGATTTAGCCAACATGGCTTCACAGTTAGGGTTATATCACCACCTGTTTGTTTGGCATGCTCTTGACAGTGCTTCATAGCATGTTTATGCACTTTCATGTGGATGAGATCTTTTTTTTAAATAAGGGAGGACTAGGCCTTAGTTTTCCCAATTAGTCAGTGTAACTCCTGTCCCCATGTTGAGAGAAATTAGGAGTGAAGGGAGGAGGCCGAGGCTTATTAATTTCACTATTAGTGAAAGGGCCTGTACAGTTGCCAAAAAAACAAAGCTTAATGTGTTAACTTAATTAGTTATGAAAAATAATGTGATTAAAATATTTTAATGCAGTTAATGTGCTGGCCCCGCCCCCAGACCTGTACATCGTCTTATATTTCATACAGTTGACTGTTGACAAATATAATGCAGGGAAACGTCTCCACAAATGCAGTTATGCCCTAAAATTCTAGATATTGGTGCAAAATTGCCCCATGTATGTTTTGTTTCATATTTATATATATATCACACAGGCAGATTTTGTCCCGATCTATCACAAGCTTAAATGTGGTTTTATACAACAGGTCAGTAAATAAGAAGCTGATATTGGGTTATATTTTAAACTCTATATTATGTGTTTTTGCTCAAATTTGCAGAAAACACATTACCCTTGAACCCATAACAGAATTGTTGCATGTCTCCGACCAACACAGTGGTGTTTAGTTTCTGAATGAATCTGCGTTTTGAATGAATTGTGTGAATCAATGATTCAAAGGCCCATTTATAAAGAGACTTTACTTCATTACTGAATAAATCAGTTGTTTTAACGAATCGAATTGAATGAGTGAATGACTCATAAAGACATTTACCTCCACCTGCTGGCATATTTAGTTTCTTATTTAGAGTATAATTTCGTCAAAACAAAACGAAATAATAATAACAATAAAAACTTTAAAGGGATAGTTCACCCCCCAAAGAAATTTAAATTTTGTCATTATTTACTCACATTTGGAACATAAAAGAAAGTCTTTTAAAAACTGTTGGTTACTATGACTTTCATTATATGAAATATATGAAAAAACACTGAGATGTTTCTGAAATTATCTTCTTTTATGTTCCATAGTTTATTTAGGACATTGCAGCCTAAATGTTTATGTGTAATAAATTTTATGTTGAATCAAATAAAGATATATTGTTATTAAAAATATATATGCAAGCCCAGCTCAAATTACGTAAATACTTTCAATAAAAACGTAACCAGTTATTGGATTACTTATTGTACACAATATTGTAATGCATTACTTATAAAAGTAACTTTCCCCAATACTGGTCAACGCACATTCAAAGACTCTGAACTTTCACACAATGCTTTCAAGCAATCATTCGGTTGATCTTGACCTTCATTTTCTGTATGACAATATACTCATTGCAGTTATATGAATTTCAGTTCATTATCACTGGATCTGAAAAGCATTCTCAGATCCCAATTTTACAGACCAACCCTTTTTCGCGAGGTTCCATGATCTCTCGTATTTCCCTGTATTGTACAAATGTGGGCAGCAGTACGGTCCTCCCTGAAGGACTTGTGGACAGTGGACAGATTGTCTTTGTTGGTTCCCATCTGTGGTTGGAACCCCTTCAAAAGCGGTGCCCTCTCTTCTTGGGTTCCCTATAAACATCCTGCTGGCAAGATTCTCAGACAAATGTCCAGCAGCACTCTCTGGTAATGACAAGACAATTCAATACTCTCAAAAATGCATTGAACTGACACTTTTTAAACAGTTTAGCTAGTACTCAAAAAGAAGCTGTAATTTTTAAAAGGAAAACCATTTCCATGGACAGCAAGAAAAAAGTAATGCATCAAAACGTCTTTCTGCTCTGGTACTGATTCTCAAATCAGCTGTGACCTTGGATAGGTTTTGTTGACTGCCTGTTTGACAAATCCTGATCCATGGTGTAAACAATGTGTAAAACAATGTAAAAACTTTTAAGATTTGTATTATCGCATTATTCTGAAACGATTCATATATTTATAACAACCAGCATTCTGCAGTACAGAATTTTTAGAAAATCAGATTTCAGAGAGTCACTTATTAAATATACTTATTAAAAGTATATATATAAAATGGAAATGATCTTGGGTAACACTTTATTTTGATAGTCCACTTTAGACATTCTACTAAGTAAGTAACTTTGCAACTGCATGTCAACTAGTCATTAGAGTATTAGTAGACTGTCTGCTTAACATCTTTTAACACTCTTCTAAACTTTGCAAGTACATGTCAACTTATCTACTAAACCTAAATCTAACCTAACAGTCAGCGAGTGAGTAGACATGTAGTCGCAAATTATTGAGAATTAGTTGACAAGTAATTGCAAAGTTACTTATAGTTAATGTCTAAAATGGACTATCAAAATAAAGTGTAACTGGCTCTTGCCCTCTGCTGTTTCCATTTCTAAACACTAAAGCTTTTTTTTTTTAAATTAGATTTAATTTGACATTTTATTTGATTGTTTGTTCCTTTTTAATATCACTCTTAAAATGTTCCTACACATCTGAAAGATATCAGTGAAATAGCTGTCCTGAGAAATAACCCTGGTCTCTGTGGAAGCCTTATAGCAAATTTATTTTTTTTCCGAAATGAAATGAAACCTAATGAAAAACCTAATGGTAACACAATGAAATAACTACATTTTAAAACCCCACAGAATTTGTGGCACAGATATGATTTCTGTTGTGAATCTACAAGGCAAGCTGTAAAAATTAATAGTCAAGAACATTTCAAAGATGTCAGTGATAATGTAAAACAAATGCATAAATTAGGAAAAGGGTACAAAACCATATCCAAGTGTTTGGATGTCTCGGGGGACACTTTTGGCTCAATTATCAGGAAGTGGAAGCTTCATCAAACCCAGACTCTGCCTAGAAAAGGTCAACCTCTAAACTTTCTGCACAAACAAGAAGGATACTTAGAGAAGCAACAGAGGAGCCAACAATCACTTTGAAAGAGTTCAGTAGGACTGCTTAATGCAGAGAAATATCGGAAAAAAAAAAAAAAAAAAAAAAAAAAAAAAAAAAAACTGCTGAAAGATGTTAGGACATAAAGAAGTAACTGGATGCAGGCCTTGAGCAATACGACATACTGCTCAGAAAATTAAAACGGCTTTTGTGGAGACTGCTTAGGATTTTTGGGGATTGAAAAAAAGGAGTGAAGGGATTTTTATCATTGTAGGGTAGCTGTGTCCACACACTGCTAAGATACATTTATATGAACCATGTAAAAGTGAATTTTGCATCTGATGTCCCCTGTAAACAAGGATGCTAGGGTAGTACATACTTACCCTTAAATGGATGAATGTTTCGCCAATAATTATTAAATATTTGGGTCTTTAGCGACCCGGACCTATATATCCAGCACGGATGGATCTCTAGCTTCTGTAATAGCAAAAAATCTCTCGAGATATTTTAAGAATGATTACAGAAGAATAAAATAAAGCATATTTTGTTACCTTTTGAAACTTGAAGGGTTCAATTTGAGCAGATGATTTTAGCATCGCCGTCATCGTCAGACTGCACTTCTACAGTACATTCAGCATCTGGCTCATATTCACGATCTCAAACATATTCACAAAACTATTGTTTTCTTAATGACTTCAAATGCAATTTTTTGATCACTTGCAGCTTATTCATCAAATCCACCATCAAATAACAGTGACATTTATATTTTATTGCGTACAGTAATTGCTCTACAGTGAAGGCATTCAAACCAGTTTTTTGCAGATTTTTGCTGATGATATTCTTTTGTTTTATGCCTGCGATAAGTATGAGTGAAACATCACATCATTTCTGTCTATCGAACAGTGCCACCTCAAGGAATAAACTTGAATTGCACATGTTGAGTCATTAGATATTTACATATTGATGCCCACAAAAATGTATACTTACACTATTATACTCCTTGGGTCTCTAGCGACCCTATGCAATTTTTTTTTTTTTCCAGAAAATTAATCAGAAAACACACACACATTTTATATATTTTTCCCCCTGTTATATTGTTTATAATGAATAGATTGAGGAATAATAAGGAAGTTGATGTCAAACTTTAACAAAAAAAAAAAAAAAAATGAAGGAGAGAGAGGGTATGTGAATGACATCCCGGGTCCCGAGGTATGCATTTAAGGGTTAAACCAAATTATTATGAATGCTCTTATTCCTGCCCACAATGCTTTTACTTAATATCAAAAAGTTGGGATCAGGTATTGATTAACAGTTAATGGTTTGCTTAAAAAATTGTAACTTTAAAACGTCTTTTATGTCTTTAGTGCCCTTCTAATGCTTTTAGCAACATTTTCATGTTTAACCTATGTTCTCCAGCATGATTTGAGAGTGATCCAAGAGCATCTTGAGCTCTGAAAGAATATCTGACCATCTGTACAAAGTAGTTCACATATTCAGCATTACAATATGCACAATAATTTGTATTAATTTGACACATTAACTTTTCTTTGTTTTACATGTTTGTAAATCCTAAAACAAATTCAGATTTAAACACTGTAAAAAATGACAGTGAATTTAATGGTAAATGACTGTAAAAATGCTACAGTAAAAAAACTGTTAAATGGTTAATGGTAAGTTCTGCTACTATATACGGTGAAAATATTTGACGTATTGGACATTGAATGTAATATTACGGTAGTATACCATTATTGGAACTAGAAAACAATGTATAATTTACGGTGAATAAGCCAGAATTCCCTACGTTACATTTAAAAATTGATGTTTTTTTGTTGAAATATGTTTCTTCTTAGTTTTTTCTTGTCAGTTTTGTTGCATCTGTGTTACCATGATGGTGTTTAGTGTTTGCGTGAATTGCGTTAATATTTAAAAGCTGCTTGTGGCTTTGGTTCATCATGTGACTTTCTCATCACCACCTGCTTTTGGTGGTTATTAGTCTATTACAAAGGTACAAAACAGATTTCAGTACTTCAGTAGGTTGTTACATAAACATTACATCAGTTACATCAGTAATTACGGTACTTAAATGTAAAATCAGTTAAAACCGTAAAACCAAAAACATTGCTACCGTATTTTTATGGTAAAATCCCAGCACCCACAGCTGCCGTTTTTACTGTACATTTTTACAAATTTTTATTTGTAAAAATTTAAATGTTTTTAACATTATGTTTTACTTTTTCACCAACTATACAGTGAACTAAAAACATTCAAATATTAGGCTACATAGGTATATTTCTGGGCATATGCATGACTCATCATAAGGGAAATGACACAAAAAGTGCCAGCAAAAAAAAAAAAAAAACATCTCACAAAAAAAGTCTTAAACATTGTCCAGAATAGTACAAGCAAGAACAGCAGGATATATAAGAAATACAAAACTAATTTTATAAAAAAGTTTTTTGTTATATATTGACTTTCAGGCATTTTTAAATAGTGATATAACAGGTGGTAGAGTAAATAGAATATCATAAAACTTGAACTATCGTTATGCATCTGTGCCATTGTGTGATCAGAGCCCACCAGTCATCGTCATTACTATAAGTTGCTGTGACACTTAGTGAATTTTTAATCCCAGTATTCCAGCCTGATTTGGCTTGACGCCACTCAGCATGTCATTCTCTTCCAGAGTGAAGTAAAATCAGGAAGAATTGACTTAGCACGACTGACAGCGAGAGAGGGAGTGAAAGACAGAGAAAGAGAGAGAGAGAGAGAGCAGGACAGCTGGATGGGGGATGGGAAGGCGACAGAAATAGACATTCAGAGGGATAAATAGTTACCCCCTTCCTCTCATGTCCACTTTCAGATCTCAAAACTCAGCACAGAGGTGCATCATGGGACAAGTCACCATACCTCACGACTCCTCCCACCTCTGACCTAGCTCTAATTCACCTGCTAGTTGTGTTTGTTTGTGAAAAAGTGTAGAAGTTTCATATCTAACTTATTTATGACCATCCGAGCCATGCAATTTACTTGTAATATGCAAGGCTTGCAGTCTTAAATTAAGCTATATAATTCACAGAGAAAGCCTGCACTTTCCTTAAGGTGGAAAAACTCTGAGTTTTCTGCAATGGAAAGGCTGTGTATTTAAATAAGGTATTGTAATATTTTTTTATTGCATAATAATAAATACACTATATTTTTCAGTTCTGCAGTTGAGAATACAGAACCGCAGACAGCAGAATGAACTTAATGCAGAGTCTGGTGAGTCTGTGTTTATTTTGATTGTATTTAGCCACAGGATATCTATGAAACTTCCCCTTACGGGGCAGGAAAATCATAATATATTTGATTCACACTTTTCGAACCAGCTGGACTGCTCTCTTTATGCATTTCAACTCAACAGCGTGTCTCCACCTTTTTGTTTATTTTCCTGTCTCTGTCCTCTACAGGTACGAAGGCCTCTGTCCCTGATAAAGTTGGGGAGAAAGAAGCCAGCAGTGGTTTGGTGAGAAACAGTAGAAATATAGAGAACTAAAATAAATGTCTGCATGAAACAGCTAATTAGTTTGAAGGAGAAGTTCTAAACGAAAACATACTGTGGTTGGATCTAATAGCTTCCACGCTTGACACACTCCAGTAACAGTATGTGCCTTTGGTGTAAATAAAAACAGACTGACGTGAAACAGGGTGCCAGTGTAGATAAGCAAACTACTCACTAATGCCAAAACAGTCTGATAATTGACATGAGTTGGTCTTCAGCCTATTTAGCATAATTTAATGTTTGTAATTACATGTCTAGTTACTGTCTCAAACTATTAGTATTAAAACTATTAGTAACACTGTTAGCACAGTTAATTATGTTCAGTAAGACAGTAAACAGCAGCTGGTTCAAGATAATTACTGTCAGGAGGGAAAAATGTAGTCTTTACCATCCAAAGCAAACAATTTCACCAATAAATAAAGGTTGTACAGTATTTGTTGACATGTGCTGTTGTTGATTTGACTGGCCTGTTTCTCAATGCAGCGTCAGACTGAAGAAGGTGCCACTCAGAAGTCGCCCCCTAGTGGTCTGACTGCTCAAACTGCACCAGGTGATGCATCATCCATGGCCATTGAGAGTTCGCCAATAGTTCCTGACCTTCAGTCATAAAAGAATATCCCAATACCAGTACTGAACAAAGCTGTAACCTTAAAGCCAAAATGAGCGGTTTGTCCATTAGCCATTCACACATCCATCAGTCCCCATTCATCAAACGGCTCTTTGTGTTTGCAAGTCATTCAGCTGAAGGTCCTTCAGAACTCATGCACTTATTATCAGTCGCTTTCTGAATGTCTGAATTGGATTATACGACAACAAATTCTTTTGTGAAAAATCGTTCACATCTGTCTTTAAAATATTCCTCCTCTTCTTCTCTCTTATTATAAAGCAGAGCAATCGATCTGCCATTCACATTCCCCATCTCTCACTATTCATTTTGTTCTCTCTCTGATTCTCGGTTCTTGTTCTCACTTTCTTTTTCCGTATGTCTCTCGCTCACAGACAGGAGTTACAGCGGAGCTCACAGGCAAAAGAAGGCTCGTCTGGCTGAGGATCTGAGTGAGAAAATACAGAGTCAGCCTGGACCACTTGAACTCCTGCAGAGGCATATTCTGCCTCTAGAGAACAGTGAGTCATTGAAAATAACTGAAAACGATGCCTCATAAACTCAGCGTAAACTCAAGCTAAATATTTTATATACATAGTATCTACAAACACACGCACAAACAAACAGTACACTAAAAATGCTGGGTTAAAAACAACCCAGCGCTGGGTGAAATTTGGACAAACCCTGCGATTGGGTTGTTTTGACCTAGCGGATACGTTAAATGTTTAACCCAACCTTCTGGGTAGTTTTATTTAACTCAACTATTGTTTAAAAATGACTATATTTCTTGCTTAAAATGAAGCCAAAATAGGTTGAAACGTAAACATTAATTAATGTGTTCAATAAATTGACATTTATCAATAAAAATAATAATTAAATGTTTTTTTTTTAATTGCTTATCAATAAATGTTCACCTTTTGAGTATTGCTGATGCCCTTTAGTAATTATGTGTCTGATTTTTTAATTTACAACCTATTTTGGGGTTTTGTTAAACCAGCCATATAATAATTTTTAAACAATAGCTGAGTTAAGTATATCTTCCCAGAAGGCTGGGTTAAACATTTAACCCAACCGCTGGGTCAAAACAACTCAGTTGCTGGGTTTGTACAAATTTCACACAGTGCTGGGTTGTATTTGACCCAGCATTTTTTAGAGTGTATCTTAAAGTGTTAAACTAACATTTATGGGGCAACATATTTCAGTCGTAAAGAAATTATGTTTTTTGAGGAAAACATTTCTGCGTTTTTCTCCATATAATAGACTGATATGGTGCCCTGATTTTGAACTTCCAAAAAGCAGTTTAAATGCAACTTCAAACGATCCCAAATGTGGTTGTAAATTATCCCAGCTGAGGAAGAAGGGTCTTATCTAGTGAAACAATCGGTTCTTTTCATTAAAAAATACAATTAAAATATTTTTTAATTTCAAACACTCGTCTTGCCTTTCTCTCCATGAACTCTGTGTATTCTGACTCAAGACTCAGGTTAGGGTATGTCGAAAAACTCCAATCGTATTTTCGCCCTCAACTTCAAAAATAATTTCAAAATCATCCTACATCGCTGCAGAAGTACTGACTCAGTCTTTGCAACATGAACATGCAAAGAAGATCAAACACCCTTAACGAAACAGCGATACAGAAGTTGAGGGAGAACATGAAATGGGAGTTTTTCAACAGTCCAAGCAGAGTAAGACACGACGAGCGTTTGGCATTAAAAAGTATATAAATTGTATATTTTTTAATGAAAATAACCGATCATTACGCTGAATAAGACCCTTCTTCCTCGGCTGGGATCATTTACAACCACATTTGGGATTGTTTGAAGCCACATTTAAACTGCATTTTGGAAGTTCAAAATCGGGGTACCATAGCAGTCTATTATATGAAGAAAAATGCTGAAATGTTTTCCTCAAAAAACATAATTTCTTTACGACTGAAGAAAAAAAGACATGAACATCTTGGATGACAAGGGGGTGAGTACATTATTTGTAAATTGTTGTTCTGGAAGTGAATAAAATCATCCTTTAAATTAAAATGCATAGGACTAGTATCTGTGAATATTAAGTTGCAAAAAGACGATTTAATTGTGAATCCTGCATGCTCTGCGTGTCTCTGTGTGAATGAATGACGCATACACTCTTTAAAATAAAGGTGCTTTAAAAGGTTCTTCACAGCGATGCCATAGAAGAACCATTTTTGGTTCCACAAAGAACCATTCAGTCAAAGGTTCTTTAAAAGAACCATCTCTTTCTTACCTTTTTATAATCTGAAGAACCTTCTTTCGCCACAAAGAACATTTGTGAAACAGACAGGTTCTTCAGATGTTGAAGTTTCTTTATGGAACCATTTAGACAAAAAGGGTTCTTCTATGGCATCGTGAAGCACCTTTATTTTTAAGAGTGTATGCGCGGTTTTTATTTATTACACATACTGAAACACGTGTGACGCTTACTGTGTTTTTAGCTTTTGCTGCCTCAGTATATGAGGACATGAAAACATAAATTCTAGAACTGCTCTGAGAGTCACTTTACGAGCATTTTATCATTTCTTTTGAGAAAAACTATGGTCATAAAGATCTTCACAGCAACCCGTCAAAATAAAAGTTCAGTGTATCTTGAAGAAACTGTGACAAAAATACATTACTTAATGTAATGACAGTACTACTACTACTAATAAAATTATTAAAACATTAATTTATAAGGATCTTTTTTTTTTTTTTTTTTACCAGAAAAATTATTTTCCGGAATGTATATTACCAGAAAAATGTAAATGCACAACACAGTATTTCTGAGAAGAAAAAAAAAAAGAAATAATACATACATTTTTAATAAAATTAACTAATTAGAGATGCTTCTGATCATTAAAATGGAATGAAAATGGAATCTAGAAAACGAATGGAAAACACAGAATTTGATAAAAATAAAACTGAATTTGAGGAAAAAACGCATTTTATAGGACCTTTAAAATGTGATTTTTGTTAAACTTTTAAGAAATTCCTGTTAAATTCTATACATTTCATGACTTCAATTAACTAGACATGCTTTTTGATTGATTTTTTTTAACCATTAAAAAGAGTCTAGAAAAATTAAAACAGAAAAAAAAAACATAATTCAGACAAAATAAAATGGAAAAAAAGGAATTTGGAAAAAAATAAAAAGGAATTTAGGAAAAAAATAAAACCCATTTCAAAAGAACTCTACATTTAAATAGGGTCATACATTTCTTATAATTGTAACATGGCTAAAATGTTAACACATTCAGTTGCTTTTTAAAGACAGAAAACTAAATAATGTATACTTACACATTTATTGTGTTCAGCCATTTCTGTGGATGACATGAATTGATGACAGTGAATGACAGTGAATATGTGCATATACAGTAAAGACAGCAGACAGAGGTAAATGAACAAACAATCACAGTGTAAAAGACATACAAAAACAGACATACAGAGTAAAGGTTAAGTTAGAACTCTAATCAGTTAGTAATTTGCTATGCTTGTATGCTTGACCAACTAATTTTCACAATCTATAGCTTAGGGTTATGTATTATTATGTGTAACATAATTTAAAAGACATTAATAGTCATAATGACATAGTTCGGAGTGCACACATCATCAAGTGATTTTGTAGGACATTTATAGCAATAAATAAAAGAGAAATATATTTTTTTCCCGCTCCTAGGCAGACTTGATTAAGTAGGCAGACCAAAATTTTCATGATAGTGTCCTTGATTAGATCCAGTCAACTGCTGAAGATTCCAAACATTTTTTTAAAAATCACACAGCACAGAATTAAATGCAACATCCATTGGTAAAACAATTTAAAATATTTAGTTTATCAAATGTAATTGTCGTGCATATTTTGCATTGCTGTTACAGGTAAAACTTTAAATTATTTTTCTTCTTTTATATGGTTATACTATGTTAATAGTGTACCTAGTGTATTAACTAGTGTATTAAGCTATAATTGGGTCACCTAAGTTCAAATCCCAGCTTGTGGACATTTCAAATCTCGTCCCCTCTCTTTCTCCCACTTTGCTTTCTATTAAATTTCCAACTTTCCTGTTTGAACATAAATTAATAATTCTCGCAAGATATAGATGTGTAAACAAACCTTATATTACAGTTGCACATTTCCATATTTACCAGCATTTCACTTGAACAAAGAATTGTTTAGAAAAGCTCACATTTCTCTATTTCCTTTCCCTCAGCTGCTTCATTGCCATCAGATGTCTTTGAAGATGACAACTCCTCGTCTGCCTCTGCATCTCCCGAGCAACTCGGGATGCACCAATCTCCTGGCTTATCATCATCACCTGGGCAAGGAGGTGACCAATCGCTGAGTGACGCGTCATCTGTTGCTACGCCCATCAGTCCAAACAGTGTACAGGTATAAGAGACATAAAACACCTGCACAATATTACACTAAATCAACTGACAAAGTACTTTTTGCCTTGTATTCTTTTCTAAAAGAGAAGTGAGCAATTTTGTGAACAATGTGGCACTATCAAAATATTTCTCTGTTCATACAAGCATTGGTACCAGCCAAACATAGCAGCACTGGGTCAACCAATGAAATGAGATTGGGTACCATCTGTTTGCAGTGTTTGGGGTTTTTTTTTTTTTTTTTTTTGTGCTACTGGTTGCACAATTGGAAATTACACATTACAACTTTACATTCAGGTTAAATAGCTGGAAGATGGTTGTTTAGAATTTTCACCACTATCAACTCATCTTTTCAAAGCAGTGCAGATTGGCGTTGCTCCCGGCAACCGAGTGCATCAGCCAACCAATGACCATGACAGTAACGGGGTCAAACTCCATATCAACAACTGGGAGACCCAAAGGGATGTACATGCCCTCCCAGACACCACCGCTGCTGCCAAAGGTATGCTCTCACACAGAGATTTGAATTGATGATTCGTTCAACTCCTCGCCTCATTTCATTCCTCGTTATTTCTCATCCACTTGCTCATCATTGTTCCAAATGATGTTACTCACATTCTCTCTTTGTATGTCTCAAGACAGCACAGCCTTCAGCTCCACCTTCTCATTCCATTCTGGGTGGGTCCTTAACATCATCCCGCCCTCCACGGCCACGAAAGCCTCGTGATTCAAAACCTAAAATGAGGAAGTTAAAATACCATCAGTACATTCCCCCAGATCAAAGGACTGGGACTGGAAACGGAGCCGGAAATGCTTCACAAAAGAATAATAGCAGTCAGGCTCCGCCCACTGATTCATCTTACTCCCACATCTTGCAACAACAGCAGGTGTTCTTACAACTACAAATTCTTAACCAGCAACAACAGCTCCCTGTGACAAACAGGTAAACCTTCAAACAAAGCACCCCTGAAATAACCATGATTTGTACAGCTAAGGACGGGTTCACATGTACAATTTTTATGGTTTTCAGATTATCACAATTATTATATTATATATTATCACAAGATGGCATGAATTACAAGGGTAATCTCAACTCATGAAAGCATTCTGAGCCAAGGTGCAATTACATGAATTACATCAGTGGTTCCCAACCACGTTCCTGGAGGCCCCCCAACACTGCACATTTTGCATTTCTCTTTTGTCTGACACACCCATTTCAGGTCTTGGAGTCTCTACTAATGAGGTGATGGTCTGAATCAGGTGTGTTTAATAAGGAAACATGGAAAACATGCAGTGTTGGGGGGCCTCCAGGAATGTGGTTGAGAACCACTGAATTACATGACGCTCTTCTTCGTGAGCATTTGAGTGTGTGGTTAAAAACTAGATTAGAGCGCCATCTGCTGTTAAATACTAAGCTCAGAATCGATCCACGAATCGCGATACATCAGCTTATCATCACAACCCTTGTGATTACACTACACAACTTTTGTGATCAGAACAGATTTTAAATATTATGCATCACTTGCCAACTTCACACAGGTTGTTGCAACCACAACAGCCTCACATGTAAACACATGCCTTCCCATTGCTAGTAGATGCATAACAGATGTAAACAAACATGGATGTACAGAAGCTTGCTGCCATAGTTGATGGTGCAACTCTGTGCTCTGGGTTATGAAAATGTAAGCCAAGCTCATTTGGATGCGGTTTTGGGTGGGTAGATGTGGTCAATATGGCCTCAATAGACTGCAACAGGAGTTGTGAGTGCTGTTAAAAGTCCTTCTCAGGAGCATCAAAGACTCCAACATGTTTAATATCCACTGACTAGATGGTTTCATAGTCTGATTGTAAAATATCAACTTCGAGCTCCCAAATTCTCCAGGCTGGCTCTGATGCGAGGCAACTAGCATAGACTTGCCTCAACTGCAAATCGGGGCAAAAGTCAGGGCTACAGTTGTGTAGTGCAGGGGTGCCCAAACTCGGCCCTGGAGGCCTTGTGTCCTGCAGAGTTTAGCTCCAACTTGCCTCAACACACCTGCTGGGAAGTTTCTAGTATGCCTAGTAAAACTTTGATTATCTGGTTCAGGTGTGCCTAATTGGGGTTGGAGCTCTGCAGGACACCGGCCCTCCAGGACTGAGTTTGGGCACCCCTGGTGTAGTGCAATTCAGTCCTATGTAACGAAAGACTAATGGTTTTAGGCTGTGAGGATAAATCTTTTGCAAAATTGATCAAAGACAGTAAAATCATTGCTTAAATTGTAAAGTGCAAACCTGGCTTAAGAGATGCTACTCTGTGGGCTACTCTCTGAATTGTACAAATCTATAAAGTGTTAGCCTGAAAGATTCATTATATACCCATTTTATACATCCAAACAATAGTGAGAACCAACTGAAGATTTCTGGAACTACACCTCAAAGTTCCCCTCAGTCTGGAACACCATCAACAAACCCCTCTACTCCTGATACAAGTCCCATCCACCAGGCAGAGTTACTCCCATTAAACCTTGATGATTTAACGGTAAGAATCTCATTGTTTAAAATGACACACTCTAGATCAGGGGTGTCCAATCCTGCTCTTGGAGAGTAACTTTCCTGCAGACTTCAATTCCAACCCTGCTCCTGTTTTTTTTAAGAATGCTACATCCTAAAACTTAGGCAACTGATTAGTTGCCCTATCAGGTAATGAATTTGAAGGCAGCATTTGCACATGAAGGTACCTTCTAAAACTGAAGGCATTGCAGTGGATAGGATGTCACAATAAATCGTATTCGAATGTGCCTTTTTGCCTTCCTGCCTCCTTATTTTTCAGAAATAAGCATTCAGAAATAAGTACAACCCTTGATTGCCACCTTGATTACCTGGTTCAAATGTGTGTGATTAGGAAGCTTAGCTCAGAACAGTGGCATTCCAGGAGTATGTTTGGACACCCCTGCTCTACATTATCTGGTCTTCAAAAACTGTTTGTAGGAACAAGCTTTGTATAGAACAGGAGGGCCGGTGTTCTGCAGAGTTTAGCTCTAACTTGCCTCAACACTCTTGCGTAGAAGTTTTTGTATGCCTAGTAAGACCTAATTATCTGGTTGTGGTCAGTTTAATTAGGGTTGGAGCTAAACTCTGCAGGACACTGGCCCTCCGAGTTTGGAGACCCCTTGGTATAGAACAGGGGTTCTCAACTCTGGTCCGTGAGATCCATTTTCCTGCAGAGTTCAGTTCCAACTCTAATCAAACACATCTGAACAAGTTACTCAAGGTCTTTAGGATCACTAGAAAGTTAGAGGCAGGTGAGTTTGATCAAGGCTGGAGCTAATCTCTGCAGGAAAATGGATCTTGCGGGCCAGAGTTGAGAAACCCCGGTATAGAACATTGAATTTATTTCTTCTTCTCCTTTTCAGGTGTCAGTTCTTCGCCAGCAGTTGCGGAAACGTGGACTCCCAGTTTCTGGCACCAAGCCTGCTCTATTAGAGAGACTCCGTCCTTTCCAGATGCCTCGTCCCCCGTTAACACCTGCGCCGCTTTGCCAGCTAGGGGCAACGCTAGAGCCCTCCCACCCTGCCAGCCTCAACCGAATCCCTACCAGTTTAGACACCTCCGCAAACCCTGCTCCCATGTACATCAACCCTTCGGGTTTAGCAGAGCAAAGCTTAGGTAGTGATAGTTACCTCACTTCTCCCTCTTCTGCTGGCTCTAGCCCCACCTTACATAGAGCCTCCCCTCCAATGCCCTCTGGTACTACGTGGAGGCCAGGCCAGGCAGTGGACGAACTTAGTGTGGAGCTGGAAATGAGAGAGAGGATGAGGAGCAGACCCAGAGAAGCAGGAAAGGACACTCAGGTGAATTAGAATACTTGACTAGTAGGTGAATCATTTGGAAATTTGCTGAATTTTTGGTTACAAGTACTTTTTCTAATTTTCTAATAATTTACTCACCACCATGTCATCACCATGAAATTAAGGTTTTTGAGGAAAACGTTCCAGGATTTTTCTCCATATAATGGACTTAAATGCTGGCCAACAGGTGGCCAAATTCAATGCAGCTTCAAAGAGCACTACATGATTTCAGCCGAGTCTTATCTAGTAAAACTATATGTAATTTTCTTAAGAAAATTCAAATATACCTACTTTCTCACCACAAATGCTCATCTTGCACTAGCTCTGCGTTGCGCATGCGCATCTTCACATATTACTTAATCCCATTGGAAAGGTCATGCGTGGTTAGTTCTTCATCTGTGTACTTTGGTTCAAAAAGGTAGGGTAGGGCAAAAAATTTTCTCCCTCAACCTCAAAATCATCCCTCATCGGGGTTTTTTTTTTACCTTTATTTGTAAAGGGTGTTTGACTTTCTTTGCATGTTTGTTTTGTAAACACTGGGTTGGTACTTCTTTCTTCATCATGCGGAACCTTTCCAACGTGATTACGTAATGCGGGAAGTCGAGCTAGTGCAAGACAAGCATTTTTCTTAAGAAGATGACATATAGTTTCGCTAGATAAGACTCTTATTCCTTGGCTGGGATTGTAGCGCCATTTGAAGCTGCATCGAAACCTTCAACCTTCAACCTGTTGGCCTCCATTGAAGTCCACTATATGGAGAAAAATCCTGGAATATTTTCCTCAGAAACTTTCATTTCTTTGGGACTGAAGAAAGAAAGACATGAACATCTTGGATGGCATGGGGGTGAGCAAATTGTCAGGAAATTTTTATTCAGGAAGTGAACTAATCCTTTAAGCTTTTACTGTACTATTTAATTCCTTCTGTTTTTTCCAGCTGTGTGAAAGTTCCCTTCATCCGTTCCTGCAACAGGAGCCAGGATGCACCAGAGGGAAACCAGACACAGGTGGACAGGAACTGCTCTTTACGTACTGTGCTGGTGATGGAAAAGTATGTACTTTGAGTATTGAGCAGGACATATTACTGTGTCAAATTGCATCATGCTGCATCAAAGTATTTTGTTGTTCAAAAACGTATGGGTAATATTAGGCCAAATACAACAACTGATATATATTTCACCATTTCACATCATACAAGAAAGTAATTCTTTGTATTTATTTCTAATCATAGGTGAACTGCTGCCAGCTTTGTGATGTGATTGGTCAAGACTTTGATTTGCCCATGCAAATCACTGCAAGTCCAGCACAAGCATCACCCACTGTCCGGAGTCTAGAAGAGGAACTACAGGAGGCCATTCAAAGAGTGCAAGTGAGTGGTTTTAGGTTTGTGTGCTGTCTGCTGTCTCACAATTACCTACGTTATGCAGCTATTGATGTATTGATTGCTGTTCATCAACAATGAGCACTGAGCGTTTGACTTCCTGTCCACTTTTTCTTTCACCATGTAAGATGGACCCTAGTCAATCCATAGATGACATTTTGGACGCGACTATTGGCTGTTCGGGTAAGTGAAATTTGACTAGTCGTGGCTGAAGCTTTTCAGCGCAGAGGAAGCAAATATATTGCTTACCAATGGCATATATGTACTAAGATGACATTTTATGTTGGCCAGGCATACTGACATGCTTATGCTGGTTGCACATTGGTTCATGGGCCATTCTACAGAATTGGTGCAAACTACCGAAAATGTCCAGTCACGACCAAGATGTTTTGAAAATAAAGTATATTGAATTATCAGCTAAGATTTTATGATAGTGTTTGGTTCAATGCATATTTAATGTAATGAATCCTTAACTTTGAAATCAGTTTGAACAACTTCATGCCTTTTCCAACAAAAGACTGGATTCAAAATACAACAAATGTCGTAAATCACACTTAAAATATTGAAAAAACATTTATGAATTCAAATCTTTGATGTTTACTATCATCACTAGGATCCATTGAAACCCACAATAATATTTAAA
The DNA here is from genome assembly GCF_022985175.1 of Labeo rohita. NCBI lineage: Eukaryota > Metazoa > Chordata > Actinopteri > Cypriniformes > Cyprinidae > Labeo > Labeo rohita. The sequence goes on along the minus strand of NC_066884.1, from coordinate 23,618,664 downwards.
ATATCAGTAAGCTTAATATATATAAAATCATCATTTATTAAGTACTTTCAGTTGGGTGATGGCTGTCCCGAACCCTAACCCTAAAAAAATAGCATTTTATTCCATTGTTGTTTTTAAAAATATATTTTTCTATTTGTTTTTAAAAAAGTTAAGTTAAAAAAAAAACATATATATTCTTTGTAAATCATGAAACTTAAAAAACAGCATTTTACTTCTAAAGCAGTATTTTAGTCCATTGAATGAGACTGATTTTAACTACACCCCTAAATTTATGATCAGGAAATATTCCTGTCTCTCTCTTTCTCATAGCTACAAGGTGTGAGTAGATAGGCCCCATCATTTTGAGGTCAGTGTGTTCAAAAGTCTGAAAATCTGTGTGTAACTTTAAGGATTGTCACTACCAAACACCTTTTTTCTGCAGTTAAGCACATTTTTTTTGGGAGTTATAGTTTTTTGGGGGTGTTTATCCATAAAATTTAGTTTTTATGTGTGTACAACTGTTCAGAACTGTGCTAGCTAACCATGTACTGATTAGCATTTTTGAGCTGGGCTTAAGTATCTAAAATTGTCACTGCCGTAACAGTCACGACCAAAACATGTCATTGTTTGTCAACACATCATTGTTTCGGTAGTGACAAAATGGAACACACAATCCTTTATTTGAGGAAAATAAACAAAATGCTAATTTATAGTATTTTAGTAAGTTATAGTAGTTTTTTAGTGTACTACGCTACCAAAACATTACTGTCACTACCGAAAATGTCCAGTCATGACCAAAACATGGGATGTTTTCTCAAAAACAAAGTATACTTTATTATCAACCAAGATTTTATGATAGTGTGTGGTTCTAATGACCCTTAAGTTTGAAATCAGTTTGATCAACTTTATGCCTTTTACAAAGAAAGATTGGATTCAAAATACAACAAATGTGTTGACATATTTTTACACTTGTAATTTACCTCTAAAACTTTTTAATAAAATAGCAAAAAGGGTAGATGTAAACAAATCCTTAATAGGTCATTATAAGTCTATATAATGTACTCACGCCCTTGACATCCAAGATGTTTATGTCTTTCTTTCCTCAGTCGTAAAGAAATTATGTTTTTTGAGGAAAACATTTCTGCATTTTTCTCCATATAATGGACTGATATAGTGCCCTGATTTTGAACTTTCAAAAGGCAGATTAAATGCGGCTTCAAACGATCCCAAATGCGGTTGTAAACGATCCCAGCCGAGAAAGAAGGGTCTTATCTAGCGAAACAATTGGTTATTTTAATTTAAAAAAATACAATTTAAATACTTTTTAATCTCAAATGCTCATTATACCTCGCTCTGCCTGAACTCCCTGTGTATTATGGTTCAGGACAGTTAAAGTATGTTGAAAAACTCCAATCGTATTTTCTCCCTCAACTTTAAAAATCATTTCAAAATCATCCTACATCACTGCAGAAGTACCGACCCAGTCGTTGCAAAGTGAACATGCAAAGAAGATCAAACACTCTTAACAAAAAAGGTAAAACAGCGATATATAGGACGATTTTGAAGTTGATGGAGAACATGAGATGGGAGTTTTTCGACATACCCTAACTGTCCTTACCTTATTCGCTAGATAAGACCCTTCTTCCTCAGCTGGGGTCATTTACAACCGCATTTGGGATCGTTTGAAGCCGCATTTAAACTGCATTTTGGAAGTTCAAAATCGGGGCACCATATCAGTCCATTATATAGAGAAAAATGCTGAAATGTTTTCCTCAAAAAACATAATTTCTTTACGACTGAAGAAACATCTTGGATGACAAGGGGGTGAGTACATTATATGTGTTCTTTGTTTTGGAAGCGGACTTATCCTTTAAATTATATATTTCTGTTTTTTAGTAGTGACAAATTTGGGGGACAAATATTCCCAAATTTTCTGAAAATACAATATGAGAATCAACTGCACAATTACTAGAAATGTGTACCTTGTATATTATACAATTTGTGGAAAAAGACACATTGTTTCTAACTCCAACTTTGAACCAATTCTGCAGAATGGCCCATATATGACTAATATTTCAAATGCCGTGAATTAACCATAAAATTATGTCTTTATCTTTCAGATAACTCTTCACTGATCACAGACATCCAGTCAGCCACTCCCGTCCTTTCAGGCTCTTCCCCCGCCCCACAGCCTGACCAATCCCAGTCAACCAAGCGCCAAAAAGACGACAACTTCCTGTCCTCTCCCCTGTGCTCTTCGCTTCTTCTAGAGCTTCCTCCTTCACCTAACAACGCTCCGCCCCTCAGTTCAACCCCAGCTCCCCTTCCCCCTCCCCCCATCTGCACCACTCCACCATCCAGCTCACTGTCCAGGAAAAGAAGGTCAGAGGTTCCCGCTTTTGACCCCGCCGATTGGCTGGAGTCCTTGACCTCTGGCCTGCACCCGCTCACGCCCCCCGCCGCCCCATTTCTAGAAAGCGATTTTGGCCTTGACTCAGACCTGAACGTCAACAGAGTCCTCGACCTGATGGTGGAGCAATGGTGAGGAAGGGGGCGCAGTGTGTGTCTGTATGTGCGTATGGCTAATTGGATGCATGATTGGAAATTTACCACCTTTCAAATGGTGTACCCTCGAGAGAAGACCTCCTCATCCTCTCATTCGTTCCTCTGTTTTTTTTGCATCCATTCATCTCTGCGACCAAACAGATCTGACTGGTTTTGACTGCTAACCTCTACTCCACGCAATGTCGAGAGCAAGAGGGAATTGGAAAAAAGAGATATGCTTTGGTAACTCGTACAGAAAGAGCATGTGCACATACGCCACACTTTCACAATGACTTGTATTTTTATAAAAGCTTTAAAAAAGAAAAAAGGATATATTATACAAAAAAAAGTGGGTTTCCCCGTTGATTTGCCTCTTGCTTCAGCGCCAGACAAACTGTCGGCATGTGGCAAGTGTGTGGAGCAGCGGGAACCTCAAACAATCTGTGTGTATTTGCAGGGAAGTGTATGCGCTCCCTGTATGTGTGAGCACGCTTCTCTTGGCTGCTTTATCTGCGTGTGTGTTTGTGTTGGCGCATACACGCTTGCCAGCATATTCTGTATCTACAATTTCAATGCACCATAAATGAGGTGCCTAAAGCATCCAAATGCACTTCTTTCTGTTTATACTGGTGTACATTTTTTCATTTTAGTAACAAGTTATGTTATGCTTTGTCTGGAGTAGTGCACCATGGGACTGGTGTTAACCCAAAAGCATTGGCTAAACAACAGATTCTCTGAAGATTTTAACTCACGCATCCTTTAGCACAAAATAATGCTGGTCTGAGGCCAGCATGCACCTTCAGCGGGATTGAAACCACAAATTAGGTTGGGACCTTAGGAGAAAATGTGTTTTAAAAAAGTCCAACGTAATTAAATCAGAAAATCTAAAGGCTTTTGAGCTGATTGATCGGCCTGCCCAGAAAACACTGTGTAAAGTTAAAGAAGTGATCTTTCAACCGCTACTCTTTAAATTTTCTTAATGGGACCCATATAACATCATCTACCATTGTTGTTTACAGACATTTGACCTTTTGACTGGCCATTGCTTTTATGCATTTCTCTGGACAATGCAGTACATTAACTCAGTGCAATATGCTTCCAAGAAAGGGCACAGGAAAACAACACATTTAAATGTCCAAAGAAAGTGAAACATGAACTCTTTATTCTGTCCCAGTCTTATATGTGAAAGTGTATGTGTGAATAGGACAGTGTGTTTGATAATCAAATACACTGCCCTGAGTTCAGTATGCAGACAGGTGCTGGAAAATCACAGCATTTTTGCAGCTGGACTTTGTTCTCAAATGAGGTTTTTTTTTATGTAACCCTATGAAACACAACTATTGTTTCTAAGCCACATGACCAACCAGCCAACCAAAAAACAAACAAGTATTTGATCTGATATATTTATTGAGTAATTTATTAAAACTCTGTCAACTGTCCATGTACAAGTCATATAGTAAACTTAAAATAGTAAAATTAAAGTCTTAATTGATTTTCCCACCTGTGTCTGTTTCATTGTTTTTAGGTGTGTGTGTGTGTTTTCCAACTTGATGAACTCAATATCCACAGTTTATCTTTGGTAAATTTAGTATATCTTATGTGAAATCACTCTAAGAAGTCACGGTGATCACAGAGCTTTCATTTTAATTCAAATGTCCCTTAGGCTGCCTCAGTGAATCATTTCACTGCGCATAATGTTCCTCTAGTGTGGCGTCAGCAATAAAGTCTTCCCACCCCGTTTTAGTCCATCCACTTTTGCTCATGCTGGAAATGGGCTGAGCCTCTGTGAAGTTCATTTAATTTCCCACATTTCAAGTCTACATTTGTAGATACAGTTAGAACTTAGCAGGAGCTTGATTGCTTTTCTGTCTAGATCATGGTTAGTGTTAAACTGCGCTATAAATCATCTGAGCGGAGACGGCTTTTGAAAGTGCCGGTTGGTAAAAATGAAACATACATCAGGCAAGCTTTTTGAAAAGATCTTCACATAGATTTGAAATGCACTTCACACCAATCATATTAATTCACACCGACTGATTAACTATTCAGTGATCCTAATAAATACGGTTTTCACAACCATGCATTATTCATGTTTGTTACCTTTCGCGGAGCAGAATTTCAGCTTCTCTGTGCTTTAATTACTTGAATGTGTTAATTAGATCGCTCAGAATGTTTGACACGGGTTGTGAGCTCACTAACACAACGTGACAAATTCAATATACATCTTGATCAAAGAAAATATGTCAGATTGGTGGCAGCTTATAAGGAGCACTGACTGATAATATTATGATTTATTATAGGTAAAAATATGTGTCCTCTTTTGGTAGGATTCAGGATTCTGTTTTAATACACATTACTTTGCAGAATATATACAGTTGAGCACAAAAGTTTACATACACCTTGCAGAATATGCAAAATGTTAATTATTTTACCAAATAAAAGGGATCATACAAAATGTATATTATTTTTTATTTAGTACTGACCTGAATAAGATATTGTACATAAAAGATCTTTACATATAGTCCACAAGAGAAAATAATAGTTGAATTTGTAAAAATTACACTGTTCAAACATACACTTCATGCTTACTGTGTTGTTACCTGAATGAACCACAGTTGTTTTTTTGTTTACAGTGAACAGACCAGTTAAACTGCCCACTGTTCTTCAGAAAAATCCTTTAGGTACCACAAATTCTTTGGTTTTTCAGCATTTTTGTGTATTTGAATCCTTTCCAACAATGGCTGTATGATTTTGAGATCCATCTTTTCAAACTGAGGACAACTGAGGGACTCATATGCAACTATTACAGAAGGTTCAAACACTTACTGATGCTTTAAAAAGAAAAAGGATGCATTACGAGCTAGGGCGTGAAAACTTTTGAACCGAAAGGAGATGTGTGCATTTTTCTTATTTTGCCTAAATATATATATATTTTTTCATTTAGTACTGCCCGTCAGAAGCTAGAGAAGATACTTTCATGTTTCCCAGATAACAAATTAAGTTCAAAAAGTTTTCACCCCCGACTCTTAATGCATAATTTTTCCTTCTGAAGCGTTAGTGAGTGTTTGAACCTTCTGTAATAGTAGCGTATGAGTCCCTCAGTTGTCCACAGTGTGAAAACTTGGATTCTTGAAAACATACACTCATTGTTGGAAAGGATTCAAATACACAAAAATGCTGAAAAACCACAGAATTTGTAGGACCAGAAAGATTTTTCTGAAGAACAGTGTGCAGTTTAACTGTTCAGGACAAATAAGGGGCTCGTGAACAACTATTACTAAACAAAAAAAACACAGTATTATGAATCAATTGTATGTAAACTTTTGAATGGGAAATTTTTTTATAAATTCAAATATTATTTTCTCTTATGGACTATATGTAAACATCTTTCATTTGAAATATCTTATTCAGATCAGCACTAAATAAAAAAATGCATTTTGCATTATCCCTCTTATTTTGGTAAAATAATTAACATTTTGCAGATTCTTTAAACTTAGTACAGCTAACTAGTAACTAGCTATGACTCCATGGTCTCTCTCTTTTCATACCAGTGCAACATAAAGGGATAGTTTACCCAAAAATTAATATTCTGTCATTATTTTTGTTTTCTTTGCACACCAAAAGTATTCAGAAAACTACAGTTGAACCACTAATGTCACATAGACTATTTTATCAATGTCCTTACTACCTTTCTAGGCCTTGAATGTATCAGTTGCGTTGCTGCCTCTGTTGGGCAGGAAAGTGCTTGGATTTTATTCCAAATATCTTATTTTGTGCTCCAAAGATTAACGAAGGTCTTACGGGTTGGGAACGACATGAGGGTGAGTAATTAATGACAGAATTTTCATTTTCAGGTGAACTATCCCTTTAAAATAGTCCTCAAAATGGTTTCTATAGCTACCAACTGAAATAAAAACAGCAGTATTAATTATGTTCAGTGCAGTTTAATATGGATAAACAGGGTTCGCAAATACACATTTAGCTGTTGAACTGTCCAGTGGTGAAAATAGAGTAAACAGCTGCAGTGTTTGATCTCATGGTAGATATTTTTTTTTCTCTGTTGTGATTCACTATTTTCTTTAGCAGAAGCTTTAGGTCTACAAATAAGATACTAATTGCAAATCAAGTCATGATTTCATATTCACTGGTAGTAGCCATCATGGACATTATCCCTTATAAACCTTGAAATGCGCTGATACACGTCTGATATGTGTCTGTGATAGTGACTTTACAAATGAGTGTTGAAAGAGAAGGTTTTCAACAAATTTCACAGCATGGAAACACCTCTTGCAATTACCAACAAATTCAGTCTGACATACTTAGGCAAATTAAGATGAATAACGTACTAGAGGGATTTTTCGTTTGAGCTGCATTTGAAAAGTAGGAGGTTCCGAGAGATGAAAGGTTCCTAAACATGTGAAACTGTAACAGGAAGATAACCATCAAACAAGCAGCCTATTCCAACAGAAATCAAGCATGCATTCATCCGTCTCCGTACTGAAGGCCTCGGTTCGAGCCAATCCAGCGATTTAACGCTTCACTCACGTGAGCGGTATGTAATGAGTTTCCGAATAATGACTTCTGCTGTCACGGATAACCAGCTTTCTTCCTTGGTGCTGAGTTTTACTCCCGCTTCATGGAAATTAAACGCTAAAAGGAACATTGTGTGTAGAGCAGAGAGTAGAGTCGAGGTGTGGAGCTGGGTGCACGTTTTGTATCTTCCTCGTTCTTCCTCCACGTGGACCCGGCGGGACACGCCGTGGGTGATTAGATCACTGGAAGAAGGTCAGGTTAGTTCGATCGCACACAACCGACCCTGATCAAACCCCCTCGGGCGAACGAGCGGAAGAAGCGTTTAATTGCTTAGATTTGGAGCAACAGAGCGTGATCAGACACTTGTAGCATGGGTTTCAGAGGTCCAGTAAAGTACAGAAGGGTGCATGGAATGTAAAACGAATAGAAACGGAATATATCAGTCAAATGCTTACAATAATTACGATTTAAAAAAAAAAAGTTTTTAAATAAGGCTCTTATGCTCACCACACTGCATTTGTTTAATCAAAAATACAGTAAAAGCAGTAATATTGTGAATTTACAGCAGGGGTGCCCAATACGTCGATCGCGATCTACCGGTCGATCGCAAAGGTGGTGTGGGTAGATCGCATGGCATTAACAATTAGAAGTAAAATTAAGTAGACGTCAGCCAATCATCCATCCTCACTATTAATTTTGTCACTTGATTGACGTACAAGTCAGCCAGTCACGAGTCACCGCGCTTGAACATGCATACAACGGCGTCAAGTGCCGCAAAACTCTAGCAAGCTAGCGAGATAGCCTCCAATTTATTTCTTTTAAACTTTAGAAAGGGTATAAAAATGAGTGGGGGAGCTGGACCAAGTAAGAAGTCAAAAACTTACCATTTCCATATGGAGTGGGAGGTGGACTTTTTTTTCACTATGTCATTTTCGAAGTGCATTTGCCTCATCTGCCAGTCTGTAATCGCTATTCCAAAGAAGGGAAATGTGGAGCGGCATTTTCGGACTGTTCATAAAAACTACGACACTGACTTCCCTCCGAAAAGCAAACTAAGAAAAAGAAGAGTGAAGGAACTAAAATCTCAGTTGTCCGGACAGCAGTCATTTTTCTCACAGCTAACTTCAAAAGCGAAGGCAGCCACCGAAGCTTCGTTCCGAGTGAGTCACCTCATCGTTAAGAACAAGAAATCCTTCCAAGATGGAGAGATGGTAAAAGAGGCATTCGTTGAAGCAGCTGACTCGTTGTTCCGAGACTTTAAAAACAAACCAGAAATACTATCTTCGATTAAAGCTCTCCAGCTATCAAGAAGTACAGTTACACGGCGCAGTGAAGCCATGGCCGAGGATTTGACCCAGCAACTTTGGAAGGACATCACAGATTGCGAGTGTTTCTCACTGCAGTTGGACGAGTCTACAGATGTGAGTGACACAGCCCAGTTGTGCATTTTTATTCGGATGGTGTTCAATGATATGACTGCAAAAGAGGAGCTGTTAACAGTACTGCCCATGAAAGAACACACACGAGGAGAGGACATATTTCAGTCTTTCAAAAACTATATGGAGAAAACACGGCTCCCAGTGTGCAAGTTGGTGTCCATCACCACGGACGGAGCGCCCGCGATGGTTGGCCGCTCGAATGGATTTATTGCCAAGTGCAGGGAGGACGATGCTTTCCCGGACTTTCTCAATTATCACTGCATAATACACCAACAAGCGTTATGCGCAAAAATGCTCAACATGAAAGAGATAATGGATGTGGCAACGAAGATCGCCTGTTCTATTCGCGCCAGATCTCTTCAAAGACGGCTATTCCGTGCGCATCTGGAGAACGCCGACTGTGACCACTCTGAGTTGTTGCTGCACACTGATGTGAGATGGCTTAGTCGAGGGAAATTCCTGCAAAGATTTCGAGAGCTCTGTCCGGAGATTAAGGAGTTTTTACGTGTAGCTAAACATGCAGAATACAGCCAACTAAATGACAATCTGTGGCTGCTAGACTTGGCATTTTTAACCGATCTGACCAACATGTTGAATGACCTTAATCTAGAGCTGCAAGGAAAAGACAAAACCGTGACCAATATGATCAGCTCAGTTAATGCTTTCAAACGAAAAATGCAACATTTCTCCTCAAAGCTCCAGCGCCATGATTTGGCAAACTTCCAGAACCTCGCGTCAGAGCTGGAGATGCAAGGGAAGTCATGTGTGCAACTTGACAATGCACGCTACAAAGAGCAGATTGACAATTGTCTGTCAGAGTTTGACAAACGCTTTCAAGACTTTGCTTTACTCGAGCCAATCGCTACATTCATGTGCTACCCTTTTCAGGAAGATGCTGAGGTTGTTTCACTGGCATTAAAAATTGCAACACTGTTTCACCTAAACTCTTCTGGAGTGGAGGATGAGATTTTGACACTACAAGCCGACATTCAGCTGAAGTCTAGAGCTCATGGACAGTTCTGGAACTTACTCACAGAGGAAAAGTACCCCAACATGAGGAAATGTGCTACCTCCTTGACTGCATTATTCGGCTCCACTTATTTATGTGAGTCAGCCTTTTCCCACATGAAGATCATTAAGTCCAAGTACCGTTCCACCATGACTGATGATCATTTGGAAGTGTGCTTGAGGTTGGCTATCAGCAGCTACTGTCCGGACTATGCATCCCTGGCTGATTCCATTCAGTGCAAATCATCAGAGTAAAGTAATGACAAAAAATGTACTTGTATGTAGTTGTATTGTGCAATATGGGTTTCATGTACTTATGCAAGCTACACCAACATATAAAGAATTCTCAATATATTCATAAATAAATATATGTTTTGCATTTTTATAGTAGGTAGATCATTTTGACTTGGTCATTTTATAAGTAGCTCACAAGCCAAAAAAAGTGTGGGCACCCCTGATTTACAGTATAGCCAATATTTCAGTCTTTAGTTTAACATTTCTGTTTCAAATTAACATGAATCAAAGAATGCTGAAAAAAAGGTATGACCAGAAAAGTATCAATCATCACAGTTGTTTTCAACATTAATAATGAGAAGAAATGTTTCTTGTGCAGTGAATCAACATATTAGAATGATTTCTGAGGTATGTGATACTTCAGACTGGAGTAATGATGCTGTAAATTCACCAAATTATATTAAGTAAATCTATCTAATCAGCCAATCACATGGCATCAACTCAAAGCATGAAACTGAGGCATGTGGACATGGTCAAGACAATCTGCTGAAGTTTAAACCAAGCATCAGAATGGGGAAGAAAGGAGATTTAAGTGACATTAAATGTGTCATAGTTTTTGCTGCCAGACTGGCAGACACTGCTGATCTACTGGGATTTTCACACGTAACCATCTCTTTGAATGGCCTGAAAATATCTGATGAGCAGCAGTTCTGTGGGCGAAAATGCATTGTTGATGCCAGAGGTCAAAGGAGAATGGCCAGACTGGTTTGAGCTGAGAGGCAACAGTAACTCAAATAACCACTCCTACAAACGAAGTATGTAACAAGCATCTCTGAATGCACATTTCAAACTTTGAAGAAGATGAGCTACAGCAGCAGAAGACCACACCGGGGGCTGCTCTTGTTAGTTAAGAACTGGAAACTGAAGCTGCAATTCACACATTTGGACAACAGAAGACTGGAAAAAGGTTACCTGGTCTGATGATTCTTGAAAGGGAAGGAAGCATGGATCCATTCTGTTTTGTATCAGTGGTTCAGGCTGCTGGTGGTGGTGTAATGGTGTGGGGGATATTTTCTTGCCACACTTTAGGCCTCTTAGTACCAAATAAGCATGCTACAGCCTACATCAGTATTGTACCATCACCATCCCTTCATGACCACAGTGTACCATCATATGATGGCTGCTTTCAGCAGGATAATGCGCCATGTCGCAAAGCTCAAATCATCTCAGACTGGTTTCTTGAACATGACAGCTGAGTTCACTAAACTCAAATGGCCTCCATGACCGGATCTCAATCCAATAGAGCACCATTGGAACGGGAAATTTGCATCATGGATGTGAAGCCTGACAAATCTGCAGCAACTGCATAATGCTATCATGTCAACATAGACCAAAATCTCAGAGGAATTTTTCCAGCACCATTCTGAATCTACGGCATGAAGAATTACGGCAGTTATGAAGGCAAGAGAGGAAGAGAGTTCAACCCGGTACTAGCAAGATCTGAATAGTACTGTGTGTGTGTGTATATATATATACCCAATGTTTTCAACTAAATGTTTTCAACTTTATGTGTTTTGGCCATTCATTCACACAACAATGTGTTTTGGGTGCCTGAAAATGGAAACTTTTGAAAATGGATACCAACATCCACTCCTTGCTAACTCTGAAAAAACAAATTTGTGAAAACAGTTATGTCACATGTATGCATATTATATGTTCAGTCTAGCTATGTGTGCAGACGTGTAGTGTTAGTAATAGAGTATTTTCATGACACGTCATCAGTCATCCATAGCGGTGGCACTGAACCAAACAACACTCGCAAATTTAGCTGATTATTGCTGCTGAAAATGGTCAGTTATTGTCATGTTTGGGCTGTACTACAGTAGTCAACATTTGAAGTGGATCAAAAAAGTTAATCAAAGTTGTCCTAAGACAAGAAGAGGGTATTGATTTTGGATTTAGGACAACTTTGATGAAAGGTTTTGATCCACTTCAAATGTTGACTACTGTAATCGGTCAGACTGGGAAAACATTTGGAGTTCATTCGTAAAGCTGTTCTGATGGAAATTTTTGAAATCATGAAAATGTTTGTATTTTCAAAATGTTAGTTGGTACAAAAGAAATATACACATGCTCCCTACCACGTGTAAATGGTGCGTAAAACGTTCTGTGTTCCTTTTGGCAAACTGATAACACTTAATTTTGATGCACTGCCACAATAATTAAGTTAATTTGCGCTTGCCTTCTTTTGGATGTTTTTTTTTTTTGTATACTGTTTTGATAACTTTTTCAACTGGCTAAAAACTCTTTGGTGGACACATGCTATTGAGTATTTATTATTAGGCATATGGCCTATTAGTCTTTTTTTCATTTTTTCAATATACTGGAGCCAAACCTGAGAAAGTAGACCAGAATATTTCACCGCGTTCCTGGACACGCAATTTGTGCAGCTGTAATTCATAGGCCTGGATTTTGCTAATTGTGAATAAAAGTGCACGAGCACCCTACTTACGAATGATTGGAATTCATTAACATACACGTTAAACTATCAAATCGGACATTTACGAAGTATTTTTGAATCTGGGAGGAGCGTTTTCGGGAAGATCTGTTTTATGTGCAAATTACTCAGAATTTACTTATATATTTACGCAAGTTTTATAAATGAGGCAAATGTTGTTTGTATGTAAAAACTTTTCAAAAATGTCAAAGAAAATCTTTTCCATTTTTAGTACACCGCTGTCATGTAAACAAACCTTCAAACAAACCTGCACACACAAAAACTGTGAGTATATTAATCAATCATCCACTCAGTCACTGATTATGTTTGTGTGTATGTGTGTGTGTGTGTGAGAGAGAGAGAGAGAGAGAAAGTGAGAAACCATGAGGAGCTCATGATCCATGGTGCCTGCCTGAGCTTTTATCGATCCCTTTAGATTCTCTTACCTTGACCGATCATAATTTTTACAACTTCAGTCGTATTCACTCCATTACACACTGAAGACAGACCACACATCAGTACTGTGTGAGAGAGCCCTGCTGGGAACTGGAGACTTTTATATATTGCTCAGCGCTCTAGTGTGATTTTGATTATATTTTTGTTGCAACTTTGCAGTTTTAGACCTAGAATAAGTTCCATAGCAGTATCTTTGTAAGGTAGTGTTTTGAAATGAATAGGAGATACGGGGGGTTTGCTTCAATGCCTCCCAAAAGCAGGTCCACGTGACACTTTAATACAGAACTGTTAATTAAAATGTTAAATCAAAGAATGCCAGTGCACACAGAAAAAAATAAAAAAACAAACCCCACTTCTATAATATGACTTTCTCAAATTTCACATTGAGCATGGCCAAATTGAGGCCAACCTCGTCCTGCTGACTGACTCTTATGTGAAACGGTGGTGAAATGGTTGTGTTTCTGGATAGGGTTATTAAATTATTCCCAGGCTGCGTTCCAGGAGATAAATAGATACATTTATATATTCAAGAGCTCATCATGCTTGTATTATGTAAATGAATGTTGCCATCTGATCTGCCAGCACCTCGCAACCACCTTGCATTACTGTCGCTTTCAGAGAAAGTGCAATAATGGTTAATCGTTGTGTTAAACAGCAATTGTTTTTAGCTGTCCACAGGCCATGTTAGGCTTTGCTGTGTCTCCATCTTTCCCTAATGGTCAATAGTCTCAGAGAGTCCATTTATAAATCAGCCACTAAAGATGAAAGAATTGATGGGTTAGTTATAATAACCAATTAGCACTGTGCTGGAAAACCCAAAGCAATTACACTCTTAATCAGCTGCTCTCGCTGACCCTCAGTTCCTCTCAGGTTGATGAGTCATCAGCACCATTGTAAAGAAGCAGCCCATGGGGGAATGAGCTGCCCTGACCTCCTCTGACACTGATAAACACACACGGACAGACTGGAGACTGGTTCAAAACATTTAGTTTCTACGTCTGTAACTCTGTGGGGTTCTTTCCCTACTGTGCGGTTTATATTTGTCTGCTATAAAATCATTCAGAAATGTACTGTACTTTGGATAGGATGTGTTGTTTTGAATAAAAACATTTGCCAAATGCATATAATGTAAATTACTATTTTTTTTTAAAGGGGTCATTGGATGCCCATTTCCCCCAAGTTGATATGATTCTTTAGGGTCTTAATGAAAAGTCTATAATATACTTTGGTTAAAAATTCTCAATGGTTGTGTAAAACAACACCCTTTTTACCTTGCCAAAATCAGCTCTGCAAAAATCATCCTGTTCTGGTCGAGGCTGCTTTAAGTGTTAATGAGCTCTGCTCAGCCCGCCCCTCTCTTCTCTCTGTGGAGTGACGAGCCTGTTTACTTTAGCCACATTTAGCCGCTAAACTTGCTAACTAGCACGTTATTAGGAAAGGCGATTGCAAAGATTCATAAAAAAACCCTTATACTCATTTCTGCTATAGGTGAAGCTGGATCACGAATGATTAGCGCGAACATAGACAGATATATGTAGATGAGGGAGGTGCATTCCCTTCACAAACAAACTTAATCCACTGCATCTGCAGCAACTCAGATGTCAGGAGTAAATGACGACCACTATGTTCATTATTACATCCAGCAACACAACACTTCAATCGCTCAATCGGAGATGTTCTTGTCTAACTTACATCCCTGCTCCGGCATCAAAACAATGGAGGTTGGACTGTGACAGCTGATCTGAGGTAAGACGCTTATGTCAATCAACAATCGTGGGCGAGCGGCCTCTGTGGGTGTGACACCACAACGACAGGCATCTGAGAATGACTCAATTTGAAAAAGGGGATATTATTTTTACAGATTAGTTAAAAACCACTGCATGGATTTTTATCATTATAGGGTAGATGTGTACATACACAACACACATTAATGTTCAAACAACATGTAAAAGTAAACTTCGCATCCGATGACCCCTTTTAACATTTTTTTTTTTTAACATTTAAAGCATTTTAATGAAACATGGTAAATGTACAGGAAGAATGCTCACCATGGCTATATTTTTAAAAACATAGCAAATGAGTAATAAAACAATAACTTTCAATTGTAATAATATTTCAAAACATTACAAATTTTTACTGTAGTTTTGATCAAATAAATTCATTAATAAATACGCTAATTTAATATAAAATGTAATTTATTCCTGTGAAGCAAAGCTGAATTTTTAGTATCATTACTCCAGTCTTTAGTGTCACACGATCCTTCAGAAATCATTCTAATATTCTGATTTTGCATTCAAGAAGCATTATTGTTATCATTGTTGAAAACAGTAGTGCTGGTTAATACTTTTGTCCAATCATTATTTTTTGTAAGAATTTTTGATTATTACTTAAATTATTATTAAAGTTTAAAATAACAGCATTTGAAATACATTTTTTTTAAATAAATTACATTTTTCTGATAATTTCTAATCAATTTAATGTGTCCTTGCAGAATAAAAATATTAACTGACTCCAAGATTTTGGACAGTAGAGTAGATGAAACATAGATGTTATATATATATCTTTCTTCTTTCCTTTCCTTTCATAAACAAGAAACTGCTGATTCAGCCATTAAGATGCATTAATATAATTTCAAATGAAATGAAGTTTTGCCTTATTTAAAAATCAGTTTTTAACCTGTAAATCCTTTATAAATTCTTGTTTGACAGTGTCTTACAGATTATTCTGTCACCTCAGAAGGATGGTGGTAATAATAGTGATTTCAACCCTGTATTTTATTTCTAATTGGTTAGAAATAACTGATGGCATACACCACCAGTCAAAAGTTTTTGAACGGTAAGATTTTAAATGTTTTTTTTTTTTTTTTTTAAGAAGTCTCTTCTGCTCACCAAGCCTGCAATCTGACCTAAAGTACAACAAAAAGAGTAAGATTTTAAAATATGTTTACTATTTAAAATAACTGTGTTCTATTTTAATAAATTTTAAAATGTAATTTATTCCTGTGATTTCAAAGCTGAATTTTATCATCATTACTCCAGCCACATGTAATATTCTTATTTTCCGCTCAAAACATTTATTATTATTATTATGTTGAAAACAGCCAAGTAGATTTTTTTTTTAGGTTTCTTTGATGAATAGAAAGTTCAGAAGAACAGCATTTATCTGAAATAGAAATCTTTTGTAACATTCTAAGTTTTTATCATCTTTATCATCACCTTTGATCAATTTAAAGCATCCTTGCTAAATAAAAATATTAGAATTGTATTAAAGGATCATGTGACACTGAAGACTAGAGAAATTATGCTGAAAATTTAGCTTTGATCACAGAAATAAATTACCTTTTAAATTATATTCAAATAGAAAGCAGTTATTTTAAATAGTAAAAATATGTCACAATATTACTGCTTTTGCTGTATTTTGGATCAAATAAATGCAGGCTTGGTGAGCAGAAGAGACTCATTTAAAAAAACATTAAAAATCTTACTGTTCAAAAAATTTTTGACTGGTAGTGTATGTACATGAACAAGCAACAAAAATGAAAAAAACTTAATATGAGCACTGTAAACAGTGTCACTAGTATACTGCTATTTATGCAGTGACTGGATGACATATGAATCAAATTACAGTAGCCCACACGCTGACAAAATAAGAGGAAATGGAGTACCTTGTACATGTTCCTTGGAAAAATAAAAACACATAGGCTATATGTCATCACTAGCCAGCAAGAAGTATCAAGCCCTGCTGTTTACCTCAGCCTCTCACTTTTCATTTTCATAACCCTGGTCTGCACATTCAAACAAAATGTATTATAGTCAGTTAGTGATGAAATATATGAGCTTTATATCATACGTTTTAAAACGCATTTTAGAGTGAACTTATAACTTAACTCATTTAAATGGGTTTACTTCGACACTTCTTGTTGGCTGTGTGTGTTATATAGCTATTTGTCAAGTAAATTGAAACTCCTACCGTGGCAATAAACATTCAAATGAATCAAATATAGTTTGCTGTTGATATTCAGTGCCATTTATGCCGAGGTGTATATGAACGATGCCGTGGAACCTACGATATAAACATAAGAGCTTGTTTGTCCTTTCACAATGATGTAAAATCATTGATAAATAGGTGTGACATTGAATCTGGAAAGAAGTGAGAGTGGAATTACCTACAAGTGGTTACAGCTGTGGGCCAGCAGGATGCACCTGACCTGTCCTTCCCACTTTCACTTTGTCTTAAAATAGAGTACAGGTCAACATATAAAGTAGACAGACGCGTTCGAGCCGTGTGTCAGCGTTTGAGCGTTAGCTGAGCAGAAACACGTTGTGGTGGATCTGTTGTCCCTGCTGGATGCCTGTTTGAACAGGTGGAACCGTGGGGGCCAAATGAACCCAGAGAAAATGATTACATAATGACCAACACATCATTACCTTACATATGTCAACACCGCCAAGCATACAAGGTCAATACAGCTTTGAATCTCTCCTTCTGTCCGACCGATCGGTTCCATTCAGCGCGAGTTGTTGTATTCGCTCTGCGCCGTTTCAATTGAAATGTTCTGATCCGCAGTCAAGGACTTAACGCTCAGTTAAGCGCAGTCATGTTTAATATGATTAAGCTTTTTTAAGCTCTGAAATGATGTAATGGACGGTGTTTGAATGCAACAAAGTGCAGCGGAGACGAGGTATGAATTTGTAGGTCAGACGGAGAGGAAAGGAGGGATCGAGTCGAGAGAAGAGGTATGAAAGACTCTTTAGAGTAGAGAGGGGAGGAGAGAAAGCGAGAGGGCTCTCTGAGTCTCAGGAGCTGTGCCTCTTGAGTTAGTGATTATAAGCTCTTTCAGTATGTAGATAACAATCTGAACAGCATGGCGGGAGTGAGAGAGAGAGAGTAATTACAACCTCAATTAAACAAGAGAATCTGAGATTAGGGTCAAGAGCCCTATCACACTACATCACTGATACAACTCTGCCACTTCATCTCTCCCTTTGTCTTTTCTGTCTGTTTTTCAAATCGTTCCCCTGTTTCCCCCCTCGCCCATGTTCTCCGCTTTCGCTGTCTCTGGTTTTTGTTGCTAGTCATTTTTAGTTTCGTAGTAATGAAACTTTTGATATGAGCTGCAGCATTAAGCCCACGGGGAGCTCACCCCTCGTGGTTAATACATATTCATGAGCGCACAGTCAACCATCTCCCCCATCTACTGAAGGTCAGCCTTTCTGTTTTGTCCACGAGGGCCTTGACTTATCTGAGAATCTGTACATTGGAAAAGCGCTTCAGGGCCCTTTGTGTCCTATGGGAGGTGTTTCACGATTATACGAACAGCAGTGCATTACCAGTACAAATTTGCAACCTGGTTTACTCAGCAGTGTGTTGCATATTTTGTATTTTTTGGAAAAATGGGAATGGGAGTTAATAAACTATGGACTAATTATTGAATAACTCATTCTGTAATTACTTATAAGCTGCTGTAAGCTATTTTTATGGAATGACACTTAAAGTATCACCTGAGAGATCGCACTGAATTAGGTGTCATATGATATCACACCTGTAAATAAAAAAGTGACTGCGATCCAGCTAATTGAACCTTCGGAGGGAGTTTGATTAACAGGCGATCTGACCAATCACAGTGCTGAATCCACTATTTTTGTCTGACAAACAAACCAGACAGAAGAGTAGATTAAAGGATTAGTTCACTTCCAGAATAAATATTTCCTGATAATTTACTTACCCCTACGCTCTTAAAAATAAAGGTGTTTCATGATGCCATAGAAGAACCTTTTTGGTCTAAATGGTTCCATAAAGAACCTTTTACATCTGAAGGACCTTTCTGATTCACAAAAAGTTCTTCAGATTATAAAAAGGTAAGAACTGAATGGTTCCTTGTGGAACCAAAAATGGCTCTTCTATGGCATCGCTGTGAAGAACCTTTTAAAGCACCTTTATTTTTAAGTGTATGTCATCCAAGATCTTCGTGTCTTTTTTTCTTCATTCGAAAAGAAATTAAGGTTTTTGAGGAAAACATTTTAGGATTTTTCTCCATATAGTGGACTTCAATGGGGATCAACAGGTTGAAGGTCCAGATTGCAGTTTCAGTACAGCTTCAAAGGGCTCTACACGATCACAGCTGAGGAATAAGGGTCTTATCTAACAAAACGATGTGTCATTTTCTAATAAAAAAAGAAATTACAGTGTATATACATTTTAACCACAAATACTATCTTATACTAGCTCGACCTCATGCATTATGTAGTCACGCATAGGCAGAAGTACTGACCCAGTGTTTACAAAGCGAATGTGCAAAGAAAGTCAAACACCCTTGACAAATTAGGTAAAACATGTTGGACGATTTTGAAGTTAGAGGAGAAAAAATGCTCTACCCCAACTTTCTGAACCTAAGTACACAGACGAAGAACTAATACATGCATACGCATTGCAGAGCTAGTGCTAGACGAGCATTTGTGGTTAAAAAGTATATAAAATGTCATAAATGACAGGTCATTTTGCTAGATAAGGCCCTTATTCCTTGAGTGAGAACGTGTAGAGCCCTTTGAAGCTTCATTGAAACTGCAGTTTGGACCTTCAACCCATTGGTCCCTGTTTAAGTCCACTATCCACCTTTTTCTTAAATGCAGAAGTAAGCCAATGGGTGACACTTCTGGTTCATTATCCGAGAATTGTAACAAGAAGAATAACAATGTGCAGTAAACAGTAAAACTTTTTGCGCTACAAACCAGTGTGCTCATAAATAACATAATACATTAAAATAATATGGTAAAACACACCAATTTGCAGTATCAAACATCAAAATTAGTTGTTTTGTACAGCTAAAAATAGCTGGACACAAATCAGACTATAAGCCAAACCCATAAAATTTACAAATGGCCACGCCCAGAGAAAGATCCTGGAAAGTTTTCATCAAAAACCTTAATTTCTTTTCGACTGGAGAAAGACATGAACCTCTTGGATGACATGGGTGGGAATAAATTATTAGGAATTTTTAATTCTTGAAGTGAAGTAATCTTTTAACAGGGGTGAAACTGAAAAATGCTGTGTATTATTGACTATGATAACATTAATATACTATTATTATTGATTATCTTCTTGCCATAGTTGAAACAAGATACCTTCTGATGTTCATTCATGTTTATTTCATGCTGTAAAAGAGGAAAAGATGATTGGTTCACCTGTTGTTTGAACTGAGGCGCTACAGTGATCTGTCAGGACACATTAAAGAGTCATAAAATGTTATTTATTGTTTGAATTTCTTTAAAAATGACTAAATTTGAAAGCTGAGACCAAAAGTAACCTGCTCTGTCTTGTCTGTCTCTACGTTGTCAGTTTCCTCTTTGCTCTGCGATGTATTTTTCACTGCATAACAGTGCCATTTTGTCGCATATAGCAGTAGCTATGTTTCCATCACTGAGTTTTTATGCGCATTTTGAAGTATCGCATCAGAAATGAGTAATGGAAACGCTACATTTCTCATAAAAATCCCTTAATTTGCAAAAAAGTGTTTACGCTCACTTGAGGTGGTTTTTGACTTGCGAAAAGGGTTAATGTGAATTATGGGAGATGGAAACGCATTTCCTCCATACGCATAAAAAAAGTCATGTGACTTTGCGCTATGGGACGGCAAAACCCATCTAACCAGTGGACCGATGTCATTCCACAGCATCTGAAATTGTTATGGTCATTGTGAAATGCCTGAGCAAAGTCTGTCGTCAAAGTATTAATGTATAATTGCCTCCGAGAACTGTCTTCCCTGGTGAAAAAACCAGCATATGCTGGTAGGTATGTTTTGATGCTGGGATGCTGGTTAGGTAGGTTTTGATGCTGGTTTAAGCTGGTCCTTTGCTGGTTTATGCTGGTCCTTACCTGGTTTATGCTGGTCCTTTGCTGGTCCATGCTGGTCCTTGACCAGCAACATGACCAGCAAAAACCAGCAAAGGACCAGCTTAAACCAGCATCAAAACCTACCTAACCAGCATCCCAGCATCAAAACATACCTACCAGCATATGCTGTTTTTTTCACCAGGGATTACACGACTGCGTTCGCAAACAACAGGCCGCCACTCCACCTCCGAAAGAAATGATCACATTTATTGTGTTTTGTCTGCGTGCTCTGAGGTGCAAATAATTTATTATGTATGAAAATGACTATATTCAGTGGCTTCTCCTACTTCTCTTAGTAATGTATAGTGTCAGCTTATCAGGAAGTGACTTTTGTTCTCGTTGAATTGTTGGATGGTGCTAATTCGCAAATGTTTTATGCGATGTTCCAATTTTGCGCATAAGTTAAATTCACAACTTTGGATGGAAACCCGTCTGGTATTGAAGGGGGCGGGTCTTTGCAATGGATCAATTGGCTTTATATCAGTGGCCGCACTACCTGTCAATCATTTTGCACGTTCACGGGAAACTTAGGCTAGTAGTTCAAACTGACAGCGATTTGCGGCAACGTCGCAACTGGTCATTATTCATTTTTGAGGACAGCTGATGTTCCCCTTGGCCTCCAGTGGTTTTAGTCGCTGTCATCATTGTCAAAGATATTTTAGAGGCGTTTTTAATTTTTTTTTTATTTCTATCGAACAGTAGGTGTGTCTAATTCTAATTTTGGTGGAAGTTCCAAAACCGCGAATAGCTCACAGCGCTATTAATTATTAATCATGAATAACTAATATTGATTGTAGTGATGTCAAACCTCTCAAGGCCTTCAGCAAATCACGCAGAGATGTCATGTTGATAGAGTAGGACAAAGGATTCGACAGTATTCCCAAGGCTGGCAGGTACATCATGCAAACTGGTGCAGTAATTTAACTGCAGCTCTTTCTTCTCAAGATGAATGGAGAAGTGGTGGGGGTTTACAGCTTTGATGATGTAATGATTGCATCATTTGTTTATTTATAGTCCTCAAGTGTGCAATGACCCTTTGTTAAATATTTAATATTTAGAGTAAATGACAGGCTTGTGCCTGTGTGTGTGCCTAGTTCATAATATTTTGGAGACAAATTTGTATGTTGAAGTGAGCTAACTCCATTCATTAGAACCTCACAAAGTCTTCTTTTGGGGATGTCCTCATTTGTAACAGTGGTATAAAATGCTTTTTCATACATAACCAAAAAGAAAAATGATAATAAATTTGTAAAATGAATTAGACATAGGGATGACAGCAGTTATAGGCAGCTCTGCCTGTGTGTTTTAATAAAAGCTAAATGCTGGTAAGGATGAAAATGGCCATTTCCTGGTTTTCTGGATATGATCTCATTACTATTACAGTCATGTTTAGGGTGGAGAGGCTTTTCGGCTGCTTGTTGGTAATGTCTCATTATGTAATGACATATTTTGACCCTTGTATGTTATGCTCTGCGTGTTTGTGTGTGTGTGTCCACATATAATGACCATACTAACTATTTTCTACCTATATTTGTGTCCATGACAACACGCAAGAGTATATGTGTTGAAGCTTATGTTAAAATGTGTGTGTGTGTGTGAGTATATAGTTATCGCAATGTGCGCTTTCGGGGTTCCCTGCTTATATGGAAAAGTTTAATTCCACCTTTGTGAATCAATAATACGTCTCTATTAAGATCCATTGGGCTTTATTAGGGAACATATGCTGTGTTGCAGTGCAGTTCTGGCTATGTAATTAATGGGCTGGGTGGGCCAATTAAATTTGGGTCCTTTATGGTTGTGCTGATTGCTATGTTTAGGGCCTGAATTTCAATGAATGCCTCCCAAACATTCCCACCCTCTTGGGGGAGTATGTGCGTGCATGCGTAACTCTCTACATTTGCTTGCATGAGGGGATGCTTGTGCGTGTGCCCGTGTGTCGGCTTGGAGGTGGCTTCGGCAGTATAATTACTGCTCATAAATTACCCTTGAGATCTTTTTAGCCCACCTATACTTTATAATGATAATAATGATTAGAGACAGACACAAAAGGCATTGGTAGCTGGGTTAGTTCACAGGGCTTGGGTCAGTCTTCTGTCTTTGTACCAGCACATCTGCTCTGCTGTGAGCTGCAGTTTGCAGTTTTCATTTCTACATAAAACTAAGTGATGCTACTGTCATCAGGTTTGTCTAGTGTTAATATGTATCGTCTATTGACATTTAACGGTTGTGGAACTCAAAGCAGATGGATGTTCTGTATCTCAGTACAGTTTATCGCTTGGAGATAATAAGGGCGGTCAGATATTAATGACATTCATGAAGCTAGATATGCTGTGTCTGCATCAAATTAAATTTACAAAAGTGATTTTATATACATAGAAATCATATTAAGTGTCTAGTTTAATGATTCAAATAACGTTTGTAAAAATCAAATATCAAAATATGGGTGAAGTAATGTTTAAAATGGCAAAATTGTGTTTCAGTGTAATGGTCTGGGCTTTGATTTTACAATTACGTTTTTAAATAAACATATACATGTAAAATACTAAGTTAAAAAATATATGAAGTAAGTGTTGAAGGGACAGTTCTTCCAAAAATGAAAATTCTGTCATTAGTTACTTACCCTCATGTCGTTCCAAACCTGTAAGACCTTTTATCTTCGAAACACAAATTACGATATTTTTGATGAAACCTGTGATTTCTGACCATACGTAAACTGCAACACAACTACCACGTTTAAGACCCAAGGTAGAAAGGACTTAAAAAAGTTTAAAAAAGTCCATGTGACATCAGTGGTTCAACCGTAATTTTTATGAAGCTATGACAATACTCTTTGTGCGTAAGGAAAACAAAAATAGCAACTTTATGCATGATTTCAACACCAATATTTTCTCCTTTTTTGGCAAAAACAAAATTACCCAGGATAAATTGTAATGTATAGAAAACCAAAATTTAAAGCTATGTTACACTATATCATGGTTGACAACCTCATTCTGTCTTTCACCCAGATACGTTTACATGGAATATAAACAGTGAATTTTTTGAAGAATATCGTAGTTGGTCTTTTCAGTGTAATGAAAGTGGATGAGGATTGGGGCTTTTAGGCTGTAAAATGACACAAAAACCCATAAAAATATAATAAAGAGGTCCATACAAATCAAATCATGCAGAATATTACTCACGTTTAAATGGAATTAATATTGTGTAGGTCCTACAATTTTAAGGCGTTTTATTCAATTGTGCTGTTTATTCTATTCTGATTCTAAGAGCTGATCTTTTACTCTGCCTGCTCTAGCGGTACTGCCTTAGCTTTTTTCTAATGAAATTTATACATCAGAAATGTTCTCCTGAGAGAGATAGAAACTGGGAAGTGAAGGAGGGGCAGCAAGGGACAGGAAGAGAGAATGCTGAAGATAGTGAGAAATTGAAAGAAAGAGAGCGCCAGAGCTGTAACAGAACAGCCTGGAGTCCTTTGAGCACTACTAGAAGACTTCAGGAAACATGGATTCAATCTTTGCCTTCCACATCCCTTCGTCAGAAAGATAAAAAGAAGGAAATAAAACGCTAGGAATAAATGAATACAGCAGTAGCCACAGGAGGAAGCAGCAAGGATCTTTGCAATTATATATGATGAGAAAAGGTGAATATGACAGCAAAAATGCAGTTCCTAGAACGCTTAAAGCTTACAACATGCCTACGCTCAGACTTTTGTTTACAAAGTCACTTTTTATTGATGCTTTTTTGAGTCTTTCACCCCAAGAAGTGAGTTAAGTATACTTGCTAGAAGTATACTTACTGTATAACCTATATGAAAAATTTGGGGTCAGTAATTTTTTTTTTTTTTAATATATAATCTTGAAGGGATAGTTCATTCAAAAATGAAAATTTTGTCATTAATTACTTACCATCGTTCGTATTCAGAACACGAATTAAGATATTTTTGATGAAATCTGAGAGCAGTCTGACCCTGCATAGACAGCAACACAACTGGCACGTTCAAGGCCCAGGAAGGTAGTAAGGACGTCGATAAAATTGTCCATGTGACGTCAGTGGTTCAACTGTAATGTTATGAAGCTATGAGAATACTTTTTTGTACGCAAACAAAACAAAAATAATGTCTATTTGTCTTGGCCTTCTTTGTAGGGCTGAACGATATGCCCTAAAATCAAAATCCTGATTAATTGAACATTTTACCTCGATTACGCTTAATGAACGATTGTTCATTTAAATTTTTTGAATGCCCCCATAGGCATAGATGTGAATCTGACTCATGATAGCTGTTGCATGTGATCATCCTCTCAGCGATCTTGTCACTCTGTATGCACAAGTGTAAAAAACAATTTGTTAAGTCATCTTAAAAAAATGTCTTACCCAGCTGCCGGTCAACTCAAAAAAAGTACTCAACAACTTAGATATTTGAGTTCATTCAACTTAAAATTTTAAGGCAACAAGCCCAGCTTTTAAATTTAACAAACCAAATTTTTTGTTTAGTCAGCTCAAATATCTAAGTTGTCGCTTAGTACAACTTAACATTTCAAGTTGACTAAACTTATTTGAGTTGACTGAACTTAAAGGAGAAGTTCACTTCCAGAACAAAAATTTACGGATAATTTACTCACCTCCTTGTCATTCAAGATGTTCACGTCTTTCTTTTTTCAGTTAATAAGAAATTATATTTCTTGAGGAAAAAATTTCAGGAATGTTCTCCATATAGTGGACCTCAATGGTGCCCCCATGTTTGAACTTCCAAAATGTAGTTTAAATGCAGCTTCAAATGGCTCTAAACGATCCCAGTTGAGAAAGAAGGGTTGTATCTTGCAAAATGATCGGTCATTTTCATAACAAATTAGTTGGACAAGAAAACGAGATGGGAGTTTTTCGACATACCCTAACTGTATTGAACATATTGAACCAGAAAAAAAGAGGAGCATTTGAGGTTAAAAAGTATATAAATTGTCAATTTGTTTCAAAAATGACTGATCATTTTGTTAGAAAAGACCCTTCTTCCTCGCCTGGATCATTTAGAGCCATTTGAAGCTGCATTTAAACTACACTTTGGAAGTTCAAAATTGGGGGCACCATTGAAGTCCATTATATGGAGATAATCCCAGTTTTTTTTTTCCTCAAGAAACATATTTTTTTTACGACTGAAGAAAGAAAGAAAGAAACATGAACATCTTGGATGACAAGGGGGTGCGTAAATTATCTGTAAATTTTAGTTCTGGAAGTAAACTTCTCTTTTAAAATTTTAGGGCAGCAGGGTAACCAATTATTTTACGTTGACTCAACAAATTATGTTTTTTTTTTGCTACTCCATTCACACAGAACACGTCTTTACATCTAAAACATGAGACGCAGCATTCAGGAATGGTTTAAAAATAAGTGCTGTGCAGAATGCCATGTTGCCGTCGAATACAGAAGTTGCCTTGCCTCTCTTCTACTGTAAACAATAGCTTGCGACGCTTGCCCCGCCTCCGTGGTCTTCTGATTGGTCCACTGTTTTGGATACGACATTGATGAGCGGCGTTACGTGTTAACTTGACGCAGTGTCTTTAACACGCTATTCACGTGCGAGACACTGGAAAAAACACAAACGCAACAGTCATACATGTCTTCAAATGATTGAAAAAAAACTGGCTGGTAATCAGAGTAGAACTAGAGCATCATGCATCCCTTAAGTTTATTATAAAAAAATATGTGATGACATGGCACTTTCAACAGTTTGTTTGAGCGGCTTGACATAACAACGTTGGCTTATTAATTGATATAAGCTTATGGTTTTGCACTGTTACAAGTAAGGTGTTATATCAGTGTCAAATAACGCATAATGCGTAGTCCCTTGTAGCCTTTAGTCTTATCACCCAGAGTACTATTGATAATGTTTTTGCTATGTGCTGCACGACTAAACAATCAATTACATTCCATCAATGTATTGACACTGGGTCAAAGGTTAGTCTCAATAACCCGCAACCCACTAGAAATTTCAGCTAGTCACTCACGATCACCATAATCCATGTGATCGGGTTTCGCTGAAACAGTCTACTGATTATGTCAATAGAGGCTTTGCATTTGTGTTCATGTGTGTCTGTCCTTCATGTTTATAGACCGTTTGTTCAATCCATTTTGGTGAAGTCTGTGAGAAACGGGAATTAAGGCACTGTGGTTTCACTTCATGAGGAGCCAGAGTCTTTTATGTAATATGTACATTTCTTCAGTTGTTCAAGATGTTTTTGTCAAATGCCAATCTCTGCAACACTACAAGTCCAGTTGGAATGAAGAGCAGAGAATGACAATGTGGAATGTCTTGTTTTGGTTAGAAGAGAAAGTCCAGATTTTTCCTAAAGTGTTGGTACTGGCAGTGGTCGTTGCGGTGTGAGGATGGAGGATGGATGTTATTCCGGGGTAGAGTTTAATCTCAGGGGATTTTTGAGAGAGGACGGGCAGGATGGAGAGCTGGGAATGTCTACAGTCTTTACCCCCATCTTTTTCAGTGACGATTCATCCGTAACAGAGATGGAGCGTGTGAAGCTGGGTCGCACTGGAGGAGCAGAGTCTGCGAAGCCGAGAAGAAAATCAGTTTTTGTCACAAGCGCTTGTGATTTAGTGTAACATGTTGCAAGAGTGTTGTTAGACGAGTCATGATGACTTTCATATTATTAATGAAGTTGCATCACAGTGCTGACTAAACTGTAACAGTTGTGATGCGGTATTAACGCTCACCAACAGAGGGCAGCGTGAACGATGAGAGAGGACAGTGAATTCACATTGAAAAGCTACATTACATTGACATTTATTCATTTGGCAGAAGCTTTTATCCAAAGAGTATATTCAAATGTATTCACCTTATTTTTCCCATAAGAGCGTGCGCGTTTGTAAATTTTATGGGCGTGGCTTCCAGTCTCATCCACGTCCAGCTATTTTTAGCTGTAGAGAACAGCTCGTTTTGCTGCCTGCTTGATATTGCAAACTGGTGTGTCTTAGCATGTTATTTTAATGTATTATCTTAATTATGAACAGACTGGTTTGTAGTGCAAACAGTTTTACCGTTTACTGCACGTTGTTATTCTTCTCGTTATTTCCCTGTAGCGGGTAATAAACAGGAGGTCTCGCCCATATGCTTACTTTAGCGTTAAATGATAAGGTGGATTCAATGTTATTTTATCAGTTGCTCGTTTTTCTTGAGAATCGAACCCATGACCTTGGCATTGCTAGCATCATGCGCCATGATTGTTTGAGCTACAGGAAAGGATCAAATCTATTCAGATTCGAATCTGGAAATGTCATAATGAAAATAAATTACAAATATTTATAATTCTGCACTATTTCTGGGTCATTAATCAAACAAGCAAATTTGTGATATTGTTCGATTTTTATTTATTTATTTATTTTTCAACATTTTCATTGAATTGGTCTCTGAAGATTTAAAGATCTAGGAAAATGATTTTTGATTTATTTAAGACTTTTTTTATAGAATGTCCAATTTTAAATGATATTAGAGAGCGGTTTTACTTAGAAAATATACTAAAAGACATTTTTAACAAGGTCTCTCACAGAATGAATTTTTATCGTTGATTAAATTGAAAGATTCTATATGATTTTTATCTGTACTGTTGTTGTTACTTGTATGTTTTTAAATAGTGTTGCTTCTAAAGAAAATCTGATGTTATTATAAATTATGTATTGATTTGAAAATTATAATGTTGCCATGAATATAGCCATTGTTGCTGATATGGGGTTAAAAAAAAACAATAAAATAAAATAAAATAAAATAAAATAAAATAAAATAAAATAAAATAAAATAAAATAAAATAAATAAAAGAGCTATTTTAATACTGACAATTTTTAAGTGATATTAGACAAACATTTTTATTCAGAAAATATATAAATGGATATTTTTGAAAAAAGTTTCTGCTGGAATAATTTTAGAATGTTCATCATACATTAAATTGAAAATAATCTATATAATTGCTGTTATTACTGTAGGTATTATTGTTAATACAATAATTTGACTACACTGCTGTTCAAAAGTTTTAAATTGTTTTGAAAGATTGTCAATGTTTTTTTCAAAGAAGCCTTTTCTGCTCATCAAGGCTACATTTATTTGATTAAAAATACAGAAAAACAGTAAAATATTATTGCAATTAAAATAGTGGTTTTCTATTGTAATATACTTTAAAATAAAATTTATTTCTGTGACGCAAAGCTGAATTTTCAGCATCTTTACTCCAGTCTTCAGTGTCACATGATCCTTCAGAAATCATTCAAATATGATACAAATATGCTTTTGTAACATGTTACATAGGGATGTGTTAAACTGATAAAAAAGTGATAGTAAAGACTTATATTGTTAGAAATTAACTTTTTTATTCATCAAAGAATCCTGAAAAAATAATCACAGATTCCAAAAAATATTAAACAGCATTACAGTTTCCAACAATGATAATAAATCAGCATATTAGAATGATTTCTAAAGGATTATGTGACAATGAAGACATGATTAATGGCTAATAAAAATGCAGATTTGCATCATATAAATAAATTATATTTTAAAGTATATAACAATAGAAAGCAGTTATTTTAAATTGCAATAATTTTTCATAATATTACCTTGTATTTTTGATCAAGTAAATGCAACTTCGATGAGCATGAGAGACTTAAGTAATAAGTAAATAAGTAAATTCAACATTATCACTACTGGTAATGTAATCTGAGCATACCTGTGCAGGTAATGTCACTCTTGAGTTTGCTGTTGGTTTCCTCCTGCTGTTTTCTCTCGTACTCTCTCACCTCCTCGAGTGTCATGCCTGTGTGCACAAATATTTGTAATGCGTTTACTGTGTATTTGTGAAGAATTAAGATAGATGACATGCAGCGATCGAGTGCCAAGCGAGGATCAGGATTCTTTTGTGTACTTAACAGAGCATGTGGTTAATTATGGTAATGAAGCATTGCGGTACATCTCATTTACCATGCCACTCGTCAATCCATGCCACGGCCTGTCTGTGTCCCACCAAGAGAATGTCACGAATGTTCTATGATGAATCATAACATGCCGTAATATGACACACATGATGGGATTACATGACTAAAACAGCATGATGTAATGCGTGAGATGTTATGGTCAGTACCCTGTGAATGAAGTCCTCCGTTCGTCCCTGGAAGCCATAGACTTCAAAGCTACAGGTGACTCTCTTGTAAGAGCACATGATGGGTTTGGTGGTGTTTCTCCAGCCATCCACTAGGGGTCCCCGGCCTGTTTTCTCTGACACCCAGTTGCTCAGATCCTGTTTGTTTTAAGTAGACACACATTACCTGCTGAGTGAGCAGATCATTGCCTGTTCTTGTGTGTGTGTGTGTGTGTGTTGCATGCTGCGCATGAATTACTGTGCAGGGGTGACATTACATTTCACAGTCGATCGTGTGGCGTCCCATTTTTAAAGCGTTAGAGGCACCAATCTCATGCTTTTGCTTGTGAGACCTATTAGATTTGTTTGATTAACTATTATCTAAAATTAACCTAAATTAATCTAGCATGAAATGTAGCTAGTATTACATTTTGGTATCAGCACTGTTTTAATAAAGTGATTCTGTTTTTAACAATTACATATCTGTGGAAGTGATATTCAGTTAATTGTTATACAAGCTGTTATGAATAATTAACTCATTTTAATGATCAGAAATGTCATATTCCTGTTGTAATGTCCTTGTCGGTGCATGCAGGATTTTCTTCTGTTACAAAAAGTAAATTTTTAAATTGTGACACCCTTTTAAAGCATGACATGAGTAATTGAATTTTTTTGTTTCTTCTTAATATTTTGTTAAGTTTTGGGCCCTATGAAATCGGTTTTATTTTTTCCCAAATTCCATTTTATTTATTTATTAATTTATTTATTTTTATATGTTTGTTTGTTTATTTGTTTAAATGTTTGTTTTTTCCGTTTAAATTTTTCTAGACTCTAGTTTTAAGTGGTTAAATAAAAAAAAACAAAAAAAAAAAAAAAACATGTTTAATTAATTGAAATCATGAAAATTGCACAATTAAACAGCAATTTGAAGTAAAAAAAATAAATAAATAAAGAAAATGTTAAGGCTCTATGAAATTTGTTTTATTAAATTACGTTTTAATTTTCTTTCTTTCAGTTTTATTATTTTATTCTTAAATTCAGTTTTATTTTTACCAAAGTTATGGTGTTTTCCATTCATTTTCTGGATTTAACGGTTTTATTAAAATATAATAATCAAAAGCATCTCTAATTAATTGATTTTATGAAAAAAAAAAATGTTTTATTGTATTTTTTTATTTTTTATTTTTTTTTTGGAAATATTCAGTTTTTACATTTTTCTGGTAAATAAATTCTGGTTAATATTTTCTTCTGGTAAATATTTCTTAAAAATAATGTTTTAATAATTTTATTATTAGTAGTACTATCATTACATTAAGTAATATTTTTTTCTGTCACCGTTTCAACCAAACTTTTAACTTAAGTGGTTGCTGTGAAGACCTTTAAGTTTCTGTTTGTATATGATATGACGATAGTTTTTTTTTTTTTTTTTTTTTTTTTTTCCCAAATTCTTTGAAGTATTAATTTTTAGTAGTTTATAAATGCCATTTTGCCTCCATTAAATGGAACACTTTTGATTTGTATTATTATTATTATTATTATTATTTTAGATAAAGTGGAAATTAAATCCAACATATGTATTTAAAAGCCACCATTAAGCCAAAACTGTGGATTAACAGGCTTATTTATTAATAATTATAGAACATATTTAGTATTTTAACAACTTGTAATAATATAATATAATATAATATAATATAATATAATATAATATAATATAATATAATATAATATAATGGAACAATTATTTACCCATTCTTACTTTAAAGTTTTGTTTTGGTGCCTTTTGTGTGTAGAAGTGATACAATAATTTGGTACAACTGCCTTTTGTCAACAAGTCTGAGCTTGTCTTTGGCCTATCTCAGCTATTTTTTTTTTTTCTCATTGGAAACTGTAATCCTTTGGATTTGTCTTATTCCTAACTCGGCATATGACAGCAATGGATTTAAGGTTTGCGCATGACTGAATCTGAGAGTGTAACATGGAAACATGTTTTCCTTTGATGTTTTGTTTGTCCACTGAAAGAGCGGCAGATTGCAATGAACTGTATCTCTAAGTAGAGCACTCTGAGGAATGTGTTTTTTATGTACTGCTTGTCTTGTGGTTTTTGCTGCTGTACTTGTGTGCACACAGTACTTATGTCTCTGCTCTGTCACTTAAATGCTAGCTCTCAAGACATCTGCACTCCTGTCAAGCCACAAAGACCTCAAGAACACAGATGCTTATTTGTGAGTCAAAGTTGCTCACCATTCTGAACTGAAGTCCAATTCAAATCTTGATCGGTGGAGATTTTTTTTTTTTTTTTATGTAAAGTGCATGCAATTATATCTGCTGTAAGGGTTGTTTTTAATAATACATTTAATTTTTTTGTATGAATTCGCTAGAAATGTTATCATACACCCAACATATAGACTATTAATAGAAACATTACATTATATTAACAATCACTAGCTGGACTTGCATCAATAAACTAATGCGCAAAATGGAAGTAACACATAAAACACTTATGAATAAGCACAGTTTCTATCTAACGAGTCAAAGAGAACAAAATCGTCACTTCCTGATAAACTGTCACTGTCACTAAGAAAAGTAGGAGAAGCCACTGAATATAATCATTTTCATATAAATTACTTGTGCCTCAAAGTGAGTAGATGAAACACAATAAATGTGGCCGTTACTTTTGGAGGTGAATGCCTGCTGTTTGGGAATGCAGTCGTGGCTGGGTTGCAATTATGCAGAAATACTTTAACAACAGACTTTGAATGGGCATTTAAGAACGACTATAACAACATTTGAGATGCTGTGCAACAAAATCAGACCGCAGGTGAATCAGGTTATGCCGTCCCATAGCGCAGTCAAATGACTTTTTTCATGCAGTTGAGGAATTTATTCGGCAAATGCTTTTCAATCTCCCATTATTCACATGAAGTCTAAAACCACTCAAGTGAGCGTAAAAACGTTTTTGCGAATTAAGGGATTTTTTTTTTTTATTTTGCCTTTTCATCACTCGATTCTGATGCGATACTGATACAATGAAAATGCACATAAAAAGGTGGTGTTTTTCAGGGCTGATGCTGTTAACGATTATTACAGATCAAATAGGCCGTTTAACCAATATTTTGAAACAATATATGGGCTATTCTACAGAATTGGTTCAAAGTCAGAGTTGGAAACGTCTTGGAAAACAAATGTCTTGTTCCACAAATTTTGTATGTATGCAAATTTTATAATATCCAAGGTACACATTTCTAGTATTTAACACTACTAAAACATACTAAAATACTAAAAATTGCATAACTGCACAAAATTTTAGTTTATTTCCCCCAAATAAAGCATTATGTCACTATCAAAACAATTTTGGTCACGACTATTTAGTGTTTCCCCTAGGTTTACAGCTTTGTGGGTGTATTAGGCTGGGATGCCGATTTCCAACTGTACTTTTTTCGGTACTTTACTCTCTGTATAATAGTCCAAAACTCTCAGTTTCAACATTTTGAACAATAGGGTCCTTAAAATTAAACCCTTTTATTTTTTGGCAAACATACAGAGGTTTACTGTTAAAATTAATACGTGGAAGAAAAATTGTGTGAATATTCTGTTAAAAAAGTTTTAATAATAGTTGTAGATTTTTTTTTTCTACAGTTAAGTGGTTAATCTGGTTGTAATATTTGTTTTTGTCATTTAATTATTTTATTTAAATTGGCCAGAAATAGTAATATATAAAGATGTACATTTTACTGAACAAAAGTAATACAAGAGTAATATATTTCTGTTACATGTTAAACCGTACTTTTATTTTGACAGGTTGGCGTGAAGTTTCTGTGTGTATATGGTATGATATGATGCTAGTTTTCTCAAATAAAACTGTAAAATTCACATGAAGTGACTCTCACAGCAGCTCTGGAGATGAAGTTCATGTGTTCATGTCATCATATAATGAGACTCCGTGAGCCTTGTGTGCTTCAGTGTTTGTGTAGTAAACAAAACCGTGTTTCCGCCATTCATACATACAGAGCCAAGCGAAACATGCAGGATTTATATCTAAACCGTCTTTTTGCGTTTTAATATTCACAGACATTAGTCCATCTTGCGATTTGAATTAAGTTACAGACCCCATTTTGATTTATTCATCCAAACATATAGAGTAAATTCCGTTTTTATGAATGGACGCGATCCCGTCCGTGTTTTCGCAGAGGAGAAATTGTAGACGCGTGTCCATGTAGAGGCAGAAATTAGGGCGCCCCCCCTATAATGGCAGGGGAAACACTGCTGTTACAGTAGTTAAAATTCTATGGGAAAACAACCCAAAAAACAAAGATGTCACTACTGAAACTTCACCAAATGTTTTGGTTGTGACTGTTATAGTAGTTACAATTTTATGGGATAACACCCAAAAAAACAAAGATGTCACTCCCGAAACTTCACCAAATGTTTTGGTCGTGTCTGTTTCGGTAGTGACAATTTTATGGGATTATTTTTGTGCCAATAAGAATGAACGTAACTTTATAAAACTGAATGTAACTTTCCAAGAAACGATCAAAAATATGACACTCCAAAAGAAGAAAAACACAATGAAAATGAAAAAATGAACTCAGTCGCACGAATTTAACATGCTCTTCAAATATGCTTCATTCTTTGTTAATGATTTTCAAAGAATCGTTTTCGCGAATCATGGATTCTGAATGCGTTGCCACAACTTTCGCTTACGCTTCGCAAATTTTCGTTTGCTGTTTTGGCACAAACCTCTCGTGGGGGCGGGCTTAACAGCGATCTACTCTGATTGGCTAATGAGCTTTTGATGGACAGTTGCTCTCTGACCTGGAAGCACGGACGGTGACGTCAGTGGCGCACATATTGGAAAGTTGTTGCGGTGTGCAATACGTCGTGCTTTGTTTATATTAAGTATTAATGTTATTAGTATTTCACCTACGGTCGTCTCTTAGTTTCTAAAGATGAGCTCCCAGGAGAGACACGAAGCCGCATCATCTTTTCCACCTCAGCTTGTCCCTCAGGGCAGCTTGAAGTTCGTGTTGCTAAAGTAACGTTAATCAATAACATCGATAAAAGTTTTATTCATGTACAGTGTGCAACAGTTCTGATAGTTTCTATTAACAAAGCACGACGTATTGCGCCACTGACGTCACCGTCCGTGCTTCCAGGTCAGAGAGCAACTGTCCATCAAAAGCTCATTAGCCAATCAGAGTAGATCGCTGTTAAGCCCGCCCCCACGAGAGGTTTGTGCCAAAACAGCAAACGAAAATTTGCGAAGCGTAAGCGAAAGTTGTGGCAACGCATTCAGAATCCATGATTCGCGAAAACGATTCTTTGAAAATCATTAACAAAGAATGAAGCATATTTGAAGAGCATGTTAAATTCGTGCGACTGAGTTCATTTTTTCATTTTCATTGTGTTTTTCTTCTTTTGGAGTGTCATATTTTTGATCGTTTCTTGGAAAGTTACATTCAGTTTTATAAAGTTACGTTCATTCTTATTGGCACAAAAATAATCCCATACAATTTTAGATACTTTTGAAGCTAATTTAAAGATGCTAATCAGCACATGGTTAGCTAGCACAGTTCTGAACAGCTGTACACGTATAAAAACTAAATGTTATGGAATAACTCCCAAAAAAGTCTGTTTAACTATAGAAAACATACAGTTTCGGTAGTAACATGAAAATGCAGGACACATTTTTTAACGTAGATTTTTAGAATTTACAAAGAAAATATAAAATATTGATTTTTTAACATATAAAATATAGTTTAAAAAACAACAATGGAATAAAATGCAAAAATTCTTTCAATATCATTTTCGTCAATTGAAATTTAAGCGTTAGAGTTCGGGACAGCCTCCCAATTGCAAGTACCCACCAAATAATAATTTTATATTAAACTTACTGATATTTTAAATATTATTGTGGGGTTCAATAGATAATAAAAGGATCTTAGTAAACATCTAAGATTTGAATAAATGTTTTTTAAATGTGTTTTTTGGTTGTCGGGACAGCCGTTTGGATCAATTCTGTAGAATGACCCATATATGTCTGGTGTAAAAATGAAAATGAATGTCAAAATTAAGAATATGGGCTTTGACAAAAACTTTCTTTAAATGCTTTTAAATTATTTTATCGGCAAATCATTTTTGAAAATGACCGACATCGTTAAACATAAAAATGCTTATTATCAGTTGACCCCTATTTGAAGTGCTACTTTTATGCATTGTTTTCTGAAAAAATCCAGTTGTTGAATTTTTACTACGCGCGTTTCCATTACAGATTTGCACAAAATGTTGGCGATATTTTATAGATGTCGATAAAAAAGTATTGCGAAATGACGCCGTTTCCATTAACCGATGTTAAGTGACTAAAATTCAATTTTTTTCCATCTCGCAACAAGTCATGGCTGATTTTGGTGGGATTAAGTGCAGGGAAAGCCCCTTATACTTGAGAGCGGTCACGTTTGAAGTGTTTCTTGGAGGTTTTAGTACATTGAAGAATGATCATATGACTTTTTACATATGGCATGTGACCTGTAAATGTGAAAAAACTGATTCTGTTGCAGTTTGGCGAAGTATTCCTTTTTCAAATTGCCTGAGAAACCACCTCATGCGAGCATAAAAACTTTTTGCGATATATGGGAGTTTTTGCGAAATTGACGCGTTTCCATTAGCCGTATTTTCGACTGACAATATAAGGACAGTTAATTATTTTATATGAACCAACATGATGTCTTCAACATTTTTCTCAAAAGTATAATTTGCTCTTTATACATAATTTATAATTGATTTTTATTTTAGGAAGGTCTCTCTCAAGGCGATCATTATATTTAGGGAGTCTTTGTATCAAAACGTTTAAAACGCCACGCTGTATGTCAAATAAAACAAATTTTGATGTTATTTTAATGTGACAGCACTCAGTTTAGTCTAATGAGCTGAGAAAAAATGCCTACATACAGGAAGATAAACAGGCATAATTAGTCGAAATTAATGATTTATGTTTTGATGAAACTTGTGTAGACTACTGAATGTAGATTGCCCCTCCATACATTCCTCTCCCTGCCATTCCGATTCAAATAGCAAATTTAGCATCCTGTGGCGTGTGGCCAATTCGATTCACATTCCAACTCATGAATTGAAAATGAGAAAATTTTACCCAATCCTGATTTTGTTTCACCATGTGTTTATGCATATATGAATGTGTATGTACCTCCGATTTCTTATAATGCTTGTCAGGGATCGGATCGCTCAAAATATCCAAAAAGCAGACGCTGTCCTTTTGAGTGGGGTCGTCACTGAACACCTGCACAGGAGACATCAGAGAGCGTGGTCAGACGGATCCAACAATATATCAAAGAACACGCTGCTTTCTTATTCCAGCTACTCCCTAATGCCCGAGTGAAAAATGACACTGCAACTTCAAGTTTTGTAAACATGGAAGAATACGAATGCACCAGCTTCTGCATCTGATTGAAGACGATGGGAAGCTGTTTCAGTGCTCAGAGCGATCTTCATATAAAATGGCACACAATGCAAGCGGTTAAACATTCTGTAGCCCATTACAAAACCTTGACACACTACATAAGACGAGACCGTAGGGCGTAGGCAGAGGCTCTGAATTAATGCAAAAAACATGGAAACAAAGAGAGCAAAATCAAGCCTACTATAGGCAGAAGTACTGAATTATGCAAACTACTGCAGGCCAATGGAGAAAGAAAGCAGATAACAAGTCTTAACTTAAAGAAAGGCTGCCTGGACTGTGCAGCATTGCAGGTGCTTTTTGCACCCGCTGGAATCTAAGAGAACGAATGAGAAATAAGCAATTAAGAAAATAAGTGATGTCCTCTATTGCATCTCTGTTTCAGACACTCTTTAGTCTTTTGTTGTTTATGCATAAAAACAATGCAAGTATTCTACAAATTCCTGCTCTTTTTCTCCGTTCTCTTCTGTTTGTCTTTTTTATCTCCGTCTCCTCGTGAGAAAAGCTGTTGGAATATTTACCGTTCCTCTCGTCAGATGTGTTGACAGGTGCACCAGTATTATTTTCATTTGTTTGAGTTGTGTAACTTGCTGCGAATGTGCCTGTATGCAAAATGGATGTCTTGTTCATTTAGTCTTTATGTAATGTACTCTCAGAAAGGTGCAAAAGTACACCTTTGTACCTTATTTACCCCAAAGCATGCATTTTAGTACCTTAAAGGTACATGTTAGTGCCTTTTGAAAGGATAACGCCCCAGTGACAGTTTTTGTACCTATTAATTTTTTACTTAGAATGTAGTTAAATTTAGGTATGAAGTCATGTTTATTTGGGAAGAAGTGTGTCTGTCGTTATATGTGGAGCGAAAGTTGGGTCAGCTGGAGGAAGTAGTATCAATTATGAAGTATCAATAACAAAACTCTCCCGCCACCTCCCTCTGAGTTCCATTCTCACAGGCAGGCTTGTTCATAAATCTTTGAGATGCTTTGTGGCAAGTTGGATCTTGTTTAAGTCGTATTTTTCATTTCTTAATAACGGAGAGCACTCCAGGGCACAACTGCCTCTCGCTCTTTCATTCGCTGTATGGAAACAAACACACTGCATATCAGTAATTTCTCAACTCATCACAATAAGTACTTTGTTAAAAGTCTGAATGACAACACGGCTAAATAAATTGTCTGATTCTTTATTTTAAAGCAGGAGTCTTTCATTACCTACAGGCCAATTGAAAAAAAAGTTTTTAAAATCTAAAACTTAAGCAGTTATTAGTGCAGCTTTGTGGTTATTGATGTATGGAAAGACCTCGGAGCAACTCGCAAGATTGTATTTCCTGGAAACTGCAGTTTTCCCCATTAAGCCCCATTAAGAAGCCAAAAACATTTGATGTCATGGTGAGAAGTTATTTAAAAACAGATGCACAGTTGTAAAAGTCTTGGTTTTTATTTTTTTTACTTTTTATTTTAATGTTATTGTCTTATGGCCGACATAAAAAAATGTATGTGTGTGTGTGTATGTGTAGTTAACGTGACATGGCATTTTCACTGTCTCACAAAATAAAAATGTATATAATTAATATTGTTGTTATTTAAAATGCAGTAAATTGTTAAACATTTCTCCTACGTGGCCCTGTTGTTATAAAAGCTGCAGTGTTATTCAAATTTTTTTTTACAAAATTGTCCTATGGTGTGACTGTCTCAAGCATGGTTCAATAAATTACAACAAAAGAGAAAAGCGTGAAAATTTAAATAAATACCTCTGGCATAATTGTACAAGTGTATATTTTAGTAAATGGCAATAATTTTTTTCATCCATTTATTTCTGAAAGCATAGGAACTTAATATATTTTGTTTCTAAAAACCATGTCCTCCAGTGTGACACCATGTCATGATTTTAAATCGGACAATTTCAGAAAACTTTATTTAGTTGAAAGGACCCCATTCATGGTCTTGTTACTGAAGCCCCCTGTCAAGCCCATGACATGTGCACATGGTCAATTTTTGTTTTGGAATTGTTATTGAACTTTTTTGGAACCACTACATAAGTGTTACATTTTGTTGTCCCTTGGTGTGACACCCCTATATTATATATACATTTTTTTAATTAAAAACTCTATGTTAAACTACATGATCATGGACAATTATGCAAATGTGTCTTGCTAACTGCTAATGACAGGTTAGCTCAGAAAACAAAAGGTCATTAATTGACACAAAAGGCTAAAACCTCCTTTGGTGTGACGGAAAATGTCCTTCGGTGTGACACCTGTACTGTCACACCACAGGACAAAGTCTCTTTAAACACATTTTAAATAATTAAATAAGATTTATTTAACTGCTTTTTTTTTTTTTTTTTTTTTTAAATCAGTGTTCCTAAATGCAATAATTACATTAATTAAACTATTTTCTGATGTTTTTGCAGAAAACACTGTTATAAAGTGTCATGAAAATAAGTATAAAATGTGATACTTTGATTTTTGAAACATTGATCAAAATTTAATACATTAAAACAGTTACAGTGTGAATTATTATTATTTATTACAATTTAAAAGGACTGTTTCTTATTTTAGTGTATATTAAAATGTAATTTATTCTTGTGATGGCAAAGCTGAATTTTCAGCAGCCATTTCTCCAATTTCCATGCCACATGGCCCTTCGGGAACATTCTGATTTGCTACACAAGAAATATTTATTATTATTACTGTTGAAATAATTAGCATTATGTATAGTGTGCTGCTTGTGGAAACACTGATACCGTTTTTGGGGTTCTTTAAGCTTTTCTATGCATTTTTTTTAACAATGTAAAAGTCTTTATTGTCACTTTTGATAAATTTAATGCGCCCTTCGTTGCTGAAGGGAAAATAGAACATAAAAATACCCGTGACCCCAAACTTTCTTTGTTTTTGTAGCTGTGCAGGGCACCAAAAATAAAAATGTGGTATTCTTTAACTGAAGGCACATCAGTTCTGATGAGTTCCGGTTTAAGCCGCTCTGTTGATTTAAATACAAGAGACCTAGTTTTGCTACATGTCTGAACCAAATCTTTTTGACCTATGCAAGTAGTTTGAGGCCCTGCTTTAAAGGCACTGGTGTCGTATGTCACCGGAGGAAGGTGGCGTGTCTGGATCTTGCCTGACTGTTACTACTGAGTGCTTCAGAGACAGACACAAGCACAATGGCCTTTACAAGGACGCTGCATCTACGTGTGCCGCTGATGAATCGTCCTTCTTTAAGAGGATTATCTGCTGTAAGAACACACACTGTGTGTGAGTCTGTGAGTGTGAGTGCGTGTGTATGTGTATGTGTGTTGCCATCTCTCACTCACATTCTCATTGCAACCGTTGTCATTCTCAAAGCGCGTCTCAATCTTGACATGGAACCTCGGTAGGAAGGAACACTTTTGGAAAGAGCAAAGAAAGGAGAGAGAAAAACGAGAAGGACAGGGAGTGAGGTGATTATGTTGTATGCTCAGTGGGCCAGTGAGCCCAGAGCAAACTGCATGAGTTTGAGCTGACATGTGAGAATACTTACCGTGTACTCTATAGTAAAACACCAGTGGACGGAGAAAGAGAGAGGTGTGCAGAAGAGAAATAGGGTGTTAGGTCACAGCTGGTTACTGGTGCATTGAACAGACAACATAGATGTACATGCCATGTGACAATACGTTAATATTCAAACACTGCACAACAATGTTTAAACTGACCTGTTACGGTGTAAGGGTAGAAGTTCCAGGCAGTTTCTGTGATATAAAAAACCATAGGAACAAACTTTCTTATCCACGCTGGCAGTTTGCTGAAAAAAAAAAGAAAGAAAAGAAACATGAGATGTTACGACACAAAAGACATATTAAACAAAGAAGTAAACAGCCCTCGACTTAATCCAGCATGAATTTCCATGTGGGTATATGCTAGGAGTCAAAACATTAATCACAAACATTTTTAAAACACAAATATCAGCAAATATGAAGCAAGGAATTTTATTTCACTATTTATATGATATCTGCAGAATTTTTAAAGTCAAATTTACAGCATTTTATGACTCTTTTTAAGAGCTGCGCAAATAAAATTAATACCATATGAGTGGGGTAGGGCAGTGTCTATAGGTTAACATATTAAAACCATAAAATGACATGATTTACAGTTTAGATACAGGCTTTCACTAAACAAAAAGTCTTATAAAATGATAAATCTTTAAACCATTTTTAAAAGTGACCTATTATGCCCTTTTTTACAAGATGTAATATAAATCTCAGGTGTCGTCAGAATGTGTCTGTGAAGTTTCAGCTCAAAAAAACCCACAGATCATGTATTATATCATTTTGAAAATGCCCGTTTTGAGTGGAAGCAGAAACGCAATGTTTTTGTGCATGTCTTTTTAAATGCAAATGAGCTGCTGCTCCCCGCCCCCTTTTTCAGAATAGGGGTATGCCTTCACAGCTTGTACCTCAGATACTCTGCTAAAAAACATCTTTTGGCTTTTGATTATTATATGTCGCTGAAATCATGACAAAATGATGGCGCCATGAGTGAAAATGTGCAGATTAAGGGGTGGTAGTATTATAATAAGATCCCCTTCCTACATCACAGGGGGAGCGAAATCTGAGCGGCTCGTTTTTTCACATTCTTGCAGAGAAAAGCTTACCAAAACAAAGGTACTGGGTTGTTCTTTTTCATGTTTTGTGTTTTTGGAGGAGCAGAATATAGCGGTTTAAATGCTCCACTGTCAGGCAAGATGAAATGAAAATGTCATTGAAACTTCTCTTAAAGCAGTCAGTTCCCTTCAGAGATACATTCATATAAAAACAAACATTTATATAAACATTTATATAAAAAGTTTAATTGTAACATTAATCACGATTCTTGTCTGTCTATT
Source organism: Labeo rohita (assembly GCF_022985175.1). Lineage (NCBI taxonomy): Eukaryota > Metazoa > Chordata > Actinopteri > Cypriniformes > Cyprinidae > Labeo > Labeo rohita. The sequence continues at coordinate 23,576,632 of NC_066884.1, read as the reverse complement.
GCAATATTCACTTTATTCTTCAACGCAAAAGTGAGAATAAGGGGCAACACTTTCAGTTTATTATCCGCTGTAGGGAAATAATGAGAAGAATAAAAACCTGCAGTAAACAGTAAAATGGTTTGCACTACAAACCAGTGTGTTCGTAATTAAGATAATACATTAAAATAATATGGTAAAACACAAAAATTTGCAATATCAAGCAGCAAAACCAGCTGTTTTGTACAGCTAAAAATAGCTGGATACAGATGAGGCTGGAAGCCAAACTCATAAAGTGTACAAATGGCCGCACCCACTCTTAGGGGAAAAATATGGTGGATACAATTGAAGGTAGAGTATTTAACTTTTTTTTTTTTTTTGCACCTGCAGGAACCCTGCATTTAAGATAGCCCGTTGGGCAGGGCGGTGATACATTTGGTAGCCCGACTGAAAGACACAATACTCCTGGGATGTCTAGCCAGCAATTTTTTGAGCCTTGCAGTTCAATAGTTTAACTTAGCTTGTGATTAAATAACTGTTAAAATTGCTAATCCAGCAAAGTCTTTCTGGTGAAGTCAAGTCAAGTCAAGTCGAGCTTTATTGTCAGTCTGCTACATGTGTGGACATATAGTGGAATGAGACGTTGTGTCTCACAGGACCACGGTGCTACATACTAGTTAAGCATAATATAAACATACAACAGTACACGAATAAGAAAAGCAATTATAGACCTATACAACGGTTAACCATCTGACTATACATATACTATACATACTATAATAAATAGTTGACTACACATGCAAAACTGAGACAACAAAAACTTGTACATGACGTTTTACAAAAAAGACATTTGTACATAAAATTGTGCAAAAGAGATATTTTGTGCATTAAATTGTAGACACTTCTGTTATACTTAAAGACACCTTTCAAAGTATGTTATAAATAATGTTGAATTTGTTAACATTAGTTTTTGCTTTACTAACTAACAACAAACAATACTTTTACAGCATTTGTTAATCCAGATTAATATTGTTTTGTATATCATCTAATGTTAATTTCAACATTATCTAAATTAATGTTAATTTCCGGTGTTAATTTTCAACATTTCAAGTTGTATGAATTAATATTAGTGTATTTCTATCATGCCAGCTCTCTGAAGATTTCAGCATGGTAATTTATGTGACAATGTTAATGTATTTGGTCTTGGCAGAACAGATATTATGCGTTGCTGAAACACTGCTGCTTTTGGTTATTGCGGTTTTTGTAGATTTTTGTGCCACTGTTATGATATACAGTACACCGATACGCTGCTGAGAATATTTAACACATACTGCTGCCACGCAATAGCATATATAATAACCCGTAGCAGATCAATACAGGTGGAGCTGGGGAGGTGGAGGGTTTCAGAGAAACTCTGAAAGAGCACTGCAAACTACGCTAGCCTAACCACACTAACCAGCCATTTAAATGTAAAGCAGCAAGTAGGGCTGCACAATAAATCGCATGCAATTTGTCAGGCACGTTTAGTCAGTAAAGCCAGTGCTTTGATTAGTAGTAAATCTCCATCACGTGCATTCAGCTGGAGCGGCAGTTAATACACAGAGCCGTAAATCACTGAGAAGCTACGCAAAATCATGCTCATAATCGCAGATGAATCGCATTCGATTCTAAGTGTGATTTTGCGTAGCTTGTCAGTGATTTACGGCTGAGCAGCAAGCTCATTGGCTGTGTATGCAACATGTACCAATCAGCTTGTGCCAAGTAGTTTAACACTGTAAATATAATCAGTTTAACAACCCCTCAGCCTGCACCATTTAGAGATTTATGACGGAACTTTGAATTATCAAATTATTATCATGACAGAAAATAATTATTATTGATATTATGTTATTATTAATATTATAGAATTATTATCATGAAAGAAATTTGAATTAACAATGTATAATTGTAAAGTAAACGTAATTTAAAAATGCTGTAAAATTTTGAGACACAATGTATTCTTATTTTAACTAATTAAACCTTGATGTAAAGTATTAAAACATTAAGCATACTAAAATTCTAAATAAAATACACTACCAGTCAAAAGTCTTTGAACAGTAAGATTTTTAATGTTTTTTGAAGTCTCTTCTGCCTGCATTTATTTGATCTAAAGTGCAGCAAAAACTGTAAAACTGTGAAATATTTTTACTATTTCAAATTACTGATTTCTACTTGAATATATTTTAAAAACAATTTATTCCTGTGATTTCGAAGCTGAATTTTCAGCATCATTGCTCCAGTCTTCAGTGTCACACGATTCTTTAGAAATTATTTTAACATGCTGAAGAAATGCTAGAAATTAATACTTTTATTTAGCAAGGATGCATTAAATTGATTAAAAGTGATGATAAAGACATTTATAATGTTACAAAAGATTTCAATTTTAGCTAAATACTGTTCTTCTGAACTTTCTATTCATCAAAGAAGCCTGAAAAAAATCTACTAAGCTGTTTTCAAAAATACTAATAATAATTGTTTTTGAGCAGCAAATCAGAATATTAGAATGATTTCTGATGGATCAGGTGACTGGAATAATGATGCTAAAAATTGTGAAATCACAGGAATAAATTACATTTTAAAATATATTCAAATAGACAACAGTTATTTTAAATAGTAAAAATAGTTCAAATGTTACTGTTTTTCCTGTGCTTTGGATCAAATAATGCAGGCTTGGTGAGCAGAAGAGACTTCTTTAAAAAACATTAAAAATATTACAGTTCAAAAACTTTTGACTGGTGACATTTACTGCATTGTACAGGACAAATCAGAATATTAGAATGATTTCTGAAGACTGGAGTAATGATGCTAAAAATTCAGCTTTGCCATCAAAGGAATAAATTACATTTCAAAATATAATAAAATGGAAACAAGTTGTAATATTTCACAATATTACTGTTTTTACTGTATACAAATCAAATAACTGATGAGCGTAAGAGACTTCTTTAAAAAAAAAAAAAGGAATGGTAGTATATACTAGGTCAAAGTTAGTTTTAATAAAATTTCTTGCACTGTATGTTTGCGTTAGCTGTTTGTTTTAATATTTTGTATCTATGTTCATCCTAAGTGTCCAGATACTCTTTGTGGGCCACTGTAGTGTGCACGTGTGTTTGTGTTTTGGGTCAAGAGGTCAAACAGCCGTCACAATAGCTATAAGTCTCACTTCCAGAGGTGTCTGGTGCCATCTGTCCCTTCCGAAAACACAGCCAGAGTCCAAGAAACCCCACTACCGAGCGAGAGAGAGATAATGAACTCGGCACTGTAAGATAAGGCAGCACAGACAGCGCTTGAGATTTACAGCCTGAGGACTTGAGTGATGGATGGATGGACAGAGGATGAGAAGAGAGGGGTGGAGACTACAGATGTAGATCATTCACGGTCAGCCGGTTGTGTCGGGCGCCACGGATGTGGCCTCGCGTTCTCACACTCTCACACTCTCTCTTTCCCATTCCTGAAGTGACAGACGCTGCCACAGCGTGTCCCGCGGAACAGCACATTCCCACCAAACAACTGCCATTACATTACAGTCCTTTGACGCTCATATCTTGACGATACAAGTTAAATTATTCATAATTACAATGCAGCGGTTCAGCATGATGTACTTGTAAACAGCATATAATGATCTCGTCTGCGGTAATACCAGCATTTGAATTAGACTCACATGCTCCACGCTAAGATTTATTTGACCATTAGGAACTTAATGCTCTGCCCTTTTGGTCTTTGCTAACACATTAATGGCTTGAAAAATTTGTTTTACTGCTAGAGGTGCAGTAATTCATATTCACAACAGCATCTAATGACTGAGTGTGTGCGTGTGTGTTTTGTCCTTGTAGGGCGAGAGTGTAAAGAACACAAGAAAACAGGCAATTACAATAAGTGTGTGTGCATGTTCACCGCGTAGGATGATATCAGGCCGAATGTGTACGTGATCTTCGGTTGGACGCCTATGTTGATGTGTAATCCTGCTTGAAGCCCGACAGGAAGAGGGAAGGTGTTTTTGGAGGTAAAGTGAGCGATGGACACTGCTCTGCTGCATGCATAAAGATGTTAGCTGCAGTCATCAATAATAGCTGATCGCTGGCACGTTGGCAGGTGGGTGATGTAAACCGTGAAAGAAACTGGAGCGCTTATGCGTGTATGTGTGTGTGTGTGTGTGTGTGTGATCTCACCTGTTGAGGTAGATGCGTTTCTCTGTGATCTGTCCGGCTCCATGTTTGGGGTCTGTGCAGGGTTCATTACGGACGACCTCCACCCCTTCGCCTCCTTCGCTCTGCTCACTGCTGTGCTTGCTGATCATGTATAACTGGCCGATTCTGTACTGAGGAAGGGAGAAAGAAATTGCTGACCTCGGTTTGTGACCTCATATGTTTCACGGCTCTTTTTTTTTGGACTTGTTTTTTAGCTGGGTTGAGCAAAATTTTAGATTTAAGACGTGACTCACTCTGAGCTCATAAGCTGGAATGTGTGTTGAACTTGCCGAATGTTGAATTGGAATTTAAAAGCGGATGACAGGAAGTTGAATTCACAGAATGCATCAGAGAAATTAGTCCGGTGTAAGTGTTGAGACAAAACATAAATATTTACATCAATGTTTTTGACTAAATTATGAAATTATGAATAATTATGAAATTATGAACTAATTATATGAACTTTCTAATTATGTTTAATGAAAATATTTAAATATGTGTGTGTGTGTGTGTGTGTGTGTGTGTGTGTGTAAAATATATAATATATGTAATGAAAATATTTAAATTAAATTTTACAATTTAAATTGTAACAAAGTTATGAACTTGTAATTAAATAAACTTTCTAATTATATTTAATGAAAATATTTAAGTGTGTCTGTGTGCATGTAATATTATACAATATATAACACACACGTACATTAATATATACATGTAAAATATATTTTGTATAACACTGTATATATTAAAATATATTAAAAAAAAAATATATATATATATATATATATATATGTATGTATGTATGTATGTATATATATATATATATATATATATATATAAACTTAACATTTTAAATAGTAACAGAATTATGAACTTGTAATTATATGAACTTTCTAGTTTTATTTAATGGAAAAAAATATATATATATATATATATATATATATATGTATGGATGGATGTATATGTGTGTGTTGTGAGTGCATGTAATATATTATATAATATATACACACACGTATATTAATATATACATATGTAAAATAGATATTTTGTATAATACTATATATTTTAAAATATATTTATTTAATTTACATATTTAAAAAGAATTAACAAAATTATGAACTTGTAATTATATTAACTAATTTTATAAATTATATGAAATAATTATATTTACATTACAAAGTGTGTATGTGCATGTGTCTGTGCATGTAATACATTAACACACACAAATGCATATTAATATATACATATGTAGAATATATATTTTGTATAATGCTATATATTTTCAAATATATTTGATTTATACATTGAAATTAAATACATATTTAAAAAGGATTATTAACAAAGTTATAAACTTGTAATTACATGATCTAATTATGTATATTATATGAAATAATTATATCCCACACACACATGCACACACATGCCTATGAATATATACATAAGTAAAATATAAATTTTGTATAATACTATATATTTTGAAATGTATTTATAATTTATGAACTGCATGAGTTTAAAACTCCCACAAATACAAAACCCTCTCACTTCAACGTCACACTTTGTCATAGACTGTTTGATCTCTCATCTGCCATATGTTTTGTTTTTGTTTTGTTTTCTAAAGACTAAAGTGTTCTGGAAGCATAATTTTTTCTGCACGTTCTCCTGAAAAACTGTGTTGGCAGCACAACACGTTCCCGCTGTTTTTCCGAGGACTAATTCTGTTGAAATCTGTTAATGTGAAAACTCACTCCAACAATCATTGTCACCGATGATGACTACAGAGACCTTGTGCGGCTCGGAGAAAAATGCTGTCCGTACACACAACAGAGCTTCTCCAGAAAAAGGGGGTGGTGCTCCTGTCTGGAAACTATGCGGTCTAGTGCGGTCTAGTGATGAAGACCTTAGACTATTTCTGCGGGAGACTTTTAGGTCAGGTGTGCTTGTGCGGACTTGTTTGATCAGAACGAACACAAGTTGGCTACTTGAAGGTGAAACACAGACAGACTAAACAATACCAGACCCCCCTGTAGAAATCCCAAGCTGCTTGTGAGGAAAGGCCTTTGTGTTTTTTGTTCCTAGCCTTGAGGGGAATAACTCACTCCTGCCCTCAGAATAAAAGGACGTAACTGGTCAGACTTGTTTAGGTAAAGAAAACGGCTAAAATGAAGAGATGATGTAATACAGTCCACAGACATGTACACTGTGGTACACTGCGGTTTCATCTGAGTAAACAGAGCACAATAAAAATCTTATTAGCGTATACGTTCATACAGCTGCTGTACACCCAAACATATGGACGGAAACCCAAACACACGCAAAAAGTTCCAAACTTACCTCATCGACAGTGAGCGGCATGCATATCCGGTATTCTTTCATCAACATGGTTTGGTTTAAATAGGCTTTGTTTTATCCCTTTCCCTTTCTGTTTCTCTGAAGCGTCTGTTTCCTATTTTCAAACTGTGTCAGCGTTTGAAACTGTCAAGCGGTTTCCGTAAAGCAATGTTGCACCCCTCTTCCTCTCTCACTTCACTGATGTCAGAGCTGGTCCTGTAAACTCTGCCAATGTGTAGCCGCCGTGTTTATTTTATTGTTCTCATAGTCTCTCTGTCTTTTGTCTGTCTTTCCTGGCTCTGTGTGTCATGAAAGTACTCACTTCCTTAGCATTAAGTTCCTCCGTTCTGTTTTTAATTTGCCAGTTAATGTGATATTGCAGAGACACGAGCAAAACTGAAGCTTCTCCTCTCTACTTCTCTCTTTCTGTGTGTGTGAAAGAAGAAAACAGGCTGCAGTTTTCATGTGTAACCTTGCCATGTTCTTTGCCCCTCCCTCTTCCCTCCCCTCGTCTCCGTTCTGTGTGCATTCTTTTCTTGTGTGCTTATCTTTATTCTTTCTCTCCTCCCTCACTCATTCCACTCCTTCCCTCCTCCACCTGACATTACTTTCCTCTGTTGATTTCCCTTACAATGCGAGCTCTCCATCTTTCTCATCTCTTGTACTCACAGTCCTAGTTTCACTTTCTTTCTCTGGCTTTTGTCCTGCTCTCTCTATATATCAGTATAACTTCACTGTGCCCCAGATTAAACAAACACACTCTGTTTACAATACAAAACGCACTGACCTGTAGTCTGTAGTGTTCTTTCTGCCAGACAGAAAGTCTGTGTGCGTGTGAGAGGTTTACACTACTGTTCCAAAGTCTACTGTTCTAAAAAACTTTTTTTTTTTAAAGAAATCAATACTTTTATTCAGCAAAGGTGCATTAAATTGATCAAAATTGACAGTAAAGACTGTTTATATTGTTAGAAAAGATTTCTATTTAAATAACGCTGCTTTTTTGCTCTTGTTCATCAAAGAATCTTAAAAAATGTTTCAAATGGATCATCTGACACTAAGGACTGGCTGTTGAAAATTTAGCTTTAAAATCACAGGAATAAATTGCATTGTAAAACATTTTAATGTAAAAAGCAGTTATTTTATATTGTAGTAATATTTAAAAATATTAGTGTTTTTGCTGTATTTTTTGATCAGGTAAATGCAATTGTGGTGAGCATAAAAATTCTTTTTATGTTTCTAATGGATCATCTGACACTAATGACTTGTTGAAAAGTTGGCTTTAAAATGAGGAATAAACTGCACTGTAAGATATTTTAAAGTAGAAAGCAGTTATTTTACATTGTAATAATATTTCACAATATTAGTGTTTTTACTGTATTTTTTAATCAAATAAATGCAGTCGTGGTGAGCATAAGAGTCTTCTTTCGAAAACATTTAAGGAATCTTTTTATGTTTCTTATGGATCATGTGACACTAATGACTGGTTGTTAAAAATTTAGCTTTAAAATTACATTGTAAAATATTTTAGTAGAAAGTGGTTATTTTAAATTGTAGTAATATTTCAGAGTATTGGTGTTTTTGCTGTATTTTTTGATCAGGTAAATGCAATTGTGGTGAGTGTAGGAAACTTCCATAAAACTTTACAATAAGGTTAATTAGTTAACATTAGTTAACTACATTAGTTAACATGAACTAAGAATGAACCTGTCTACAGGATTTATTAATCTTAGTTATTGTTAATTTTAGCATGTACTAATGCATTATTAAAATCAGAAGTCAAGTTTGTTAACATAAGCAAAAAATGAACAACTGTATTTTATTAACTAACATTAAAAAGAATAATAAATAGTTTAATAAATGTATTATTTATTCGTTCATATTAGTTAATACATTAACTAATGTTAACAAATGGTACCTTGTTGTAAAGTGTTACCGAAACTTTTTTAAAAATCTTGCTGACCCCAGATAGTCTAAAAATGCAAAAGGATGAATTAAATGACAAAGTCATAAATGTCAGTGTGGTACAACTTTCATTATATTGTAATGAAGAGAAAAGTCTTTATTAAAAGAACTAAATTCTTGAAAACAAATTAATTAGGCATAATCATTTTTTTCCTCAAGAAAGCTGCTAATTTAAAAAGGATTTGTCTGCAACTGGTGTAACTGGATGAAAAAACAAAGCTGAAAATAATACAGAGGAGGTTAAGGTCAATAAGTCTCTTAAAGTGTCAGATATTTTGACCTTTAAAGGGGACATCAGATGCCCACAAGTTATAAAATTCTTTAGGATCTTCATGAAATGTCTACAACATACTTTGGTTAAAATTCCTCAAACAACACCCTTTTTCACCTTGTCAGAAACAGCTCTGTTCACAGTGACCCATTTTGGTGCATGTTTCTTTAAATGATATTGAGCTACTGGTTGCCCCGCCTCTCTCATCTGTTTTGTGTATTTGGTGTCGCATTACCATCAAGAACAAAACTAATCCACTGCGTCCTCAGTGTCTCTGATGTCAGGAGAAAATGAAATCTCTTATGTTCACTTTTACATCTAAATACAAAACACCTGCATCGCTTATGAGACATTGTTGCCACAGCTCAAGCGTGGAGAAAATTGCGGACAGCGTACAACCAGCTGAAGGGAGAAATATGCTAGTACAGGACAGTCCATCAGCAGTTGTAGGCGCTTGATAATTGAGACTGTTTAGGGTTTTTTGGGATTAAAAAAAGAGTGGATTCTTTGAATGGATTTTTATCATTGTAGGGTGGTTGTGTTAACACTGCTAAAACACATTTACATGACAAGTCTTTAAATGACAAGACAAGGTAGTTCAGTTTCACTTAAGTGTCATGTGGTATAACTTTCAAAAACACAATATTTAAAGATATTTTAACACTCCCATATATTTATGATAGAAGGGAAAAGTTGCATGTACTTTTACTTGATGCTTATACCACATGAGGCTCATTCAGACTCATTAAATTGAATTTTCTCATGAAAATGGTATGAAAGTTGAGAGTTGGGTTTAGGGGTAGTGGATAGAGAATCAGTAATATTATTCACTCAGTACAAGAAAAAAAAAAATAGAAGTCTATAGAAATTCCCTGCTATGATGGGAAAACAAACCGGTGTGTATGAATTTCATCAGAGGTGGTTGTGGGGCATTCACACACCCACTTGGAGTCCATGGTGCTCATCTGATTAAAGATTACCTCAAGTACAGGAGAGAGGTAATTAAGCATTACAGGAGGAAGTCTATGAAATTCCTCATCTCCCCCTCCATACTCTCACTTAGCAGATCCAGGCCCCATTTGCAATTTGAATGCCCCCAGCAAACCATAATAGGTTTCTGCTCTGGTGATTTCGGTTTCACTGTGAACTGCCCTGTTTTCTTTTCTTAGCATAACTATGTTGTCTACTCAAAGCACAATAAGTTTACACCTTCAATCCTCAAACAAAAGAAACCGGCTCAGCTTCTAAGCAAACGGTAATGTTTTTGGTTTCTGTTCTGTTCAATTGATTTATCAGCTTAACCGGATCAGGCTAAACTAAACCCCGTCATTTTGTAGGCAGCGGCAGAGTCAATATGTCTTATTTTGGTAGAGATATACCAGTTGCCTGTGTGCAGTAGCTGGTATTAGTGTAGAATAGAAACCATGAAAAAGAAAACTGAGGGGGAACGAAGGAGAACTGAACACAAACTAGCCTGCTGTGTTCTGAATGAATCTGTGAGAGCTGGTTGAACAACTGTGTCAGTAGAGTGTGCAGACATTTTTTTATTTTTATTTCCAATGTATTTTTTATACCTATGACACTACGACGTCTCTACATCTGCTGCTCTCGATCCTGGGATTTTGTAAGGCAAAGGACTGATTAATAGTAGATACTGACAAGACACAGTCAGTCTGGACGTATTGGTCTATTTTCACTTTCTGTTGTGTTTTGTTTTACTGTAAAATAACAAAATTGCAATGGATGTTTTTCAGGAGGACCATGTTTGTCTGCATTCCAGCACTGGATTGCCATTATAACACAGAGCTGTTGGATAATTGTAAATTCTTTCTTTGTTGTACTTACACATTTGCGTGAATGCAAATGATCTGTGTGAATGCAAAAGAACTGCCATTTCTTGAAAATGCTTCCATTTCCAATATATTGTGACCAAGCAGGTTTTTTTTTTGATCTACCTCACAAATGGCAAATCATAGTTTAGAACTGCGGGATGGCATTTAGAGTGGCCAGACGTGTTTTTTTTTTTGTTTTTTTTTTGTGCTACTGATCTTTTCTTCTGTATTTTGATGAAGATCTGAGTGTAAAGGCTTGCCGTAAAAAGAAAAAAAAATGCACGACAGGGACTTTTTTCTATGCGTCATTATTGATTGGATGTTGAGATGTAGGCATTAGACTCAAAAATACAGTTGATGAACATTTATAATTAGGTTATAAATAAAAAATAAATAAATAATAAAAACAAAAAATGAAATACAGTTGAAGTCAAAAGTTTACATACACCTTGCAGAATCTGCAAAATGTTAATTATTTTGAAGGATCATACAAAATGCATGTTATATTTTTATTTTTTACTGACCTGGATAAGATATTTCACATAGAAGATGTTTACATATAGTCCACAAGAGAAAATAGTAGTTGAATTTATAAAAATGACCCCAAAAGAACACCACCCTGGGTCATTCATGTAACCAACACGCAGAGCCTGATTTTACCAAGTACAACATGTTCCTGGATCAACATCTTTGTTGACCCTGGAACAACATTGTGATTAACCAATCAGATTTGAAAAAACTGTTTATAGTTTTTGTGAACTTTAGGCTCACAATTAGTGTTTGGTGCTTGTACATCAGTGTCATTCATCTATCATTTCCTCTGATTTTAGGGATTACTCATGGGTAAGGTTAGGTTTAGGTGTACGGATGTGGTCAAGATTAAATTTTTGGATTAAAATCTAACTCAGCAAAATCAAGACGTGTGTAACAACACAGTATTAAGAATCAAGTGTATGTAAACTTTTGAACAAGGAGGTCATTTTTATAAATTCAACTATTATTTTCTCTTGTGGACTATATGTAAACATCTTTTATGTGAAATATCTTATTCAGGTCAGTATTAAATAAAAAATAACATGCATTTTGATCCCTCTTATTTTGGTAAAATAATTAACATTTTGCAGATTCTGCAAAGTGTGTATGTATACTTTTGACCTCAACTGTATATGCATGGTTTGTGCTCTGCATTTACCCATCCAAATGCACGCACACAGCAGTGAGTTGTGAACAAACACACACACTGTGAATGCACACCTGGAGCAGTGGGCAGCTATTTTTGCTGCAGCACCCGGGGAGCAGTTGGGTGTTTGGTGCCTTGCTAAAGGGTCTCACCTCATTCGTGGTATTCAAGGTGGAAGAGGGCGCTGTACATTTCACTCCCCTCACCTACAATCCCCAGTACCAAGACTCGAACCCGTGACCTTTGAAGTCACAAGAAGTCACATAGGGGGTACTTGGATTTAGTACATGCTTTAATAAAATAGGTGAATTTAAAATTCATGCAGACTTTAAAACATTGGATTAATTCAGTTTGTCAATTCTGAGTCTTAAAAAATTATTCTCAAGTTATACGCAAAAAGCGTTACTCTACCCAAAAATGAACATTTTATCATTAATCACTGTGTCGTTCCAAACCCGTAAAAGCTTAATTTGTCTTCGGGAACACAAATTAAGATGTTTTTGATGCGTTCTGACGGATTTCTGACCCTCCCGTAGACAGCAATGTAATTAACACAATCAACGTCAAGAAACGTAGCAAGGATATCGCTAAAATGCAATGTGACATCAGGGGTTCAACCATAATTTTATGAAGTTACGAGAATACTTTTTGTACGCAAAGAAAACAAAAATAACGACTTTATTTGACAATTCATCTCCTCCGCATCACCCTAGCACCATATACGTTTTCTACATTTATTTCTGCTTTGATTTGAACGAAAACTACCTGTGTGTTGCGGTTGACACAGAACAGGATACGCAGTTACTCCAAAATGGCGCTACGGTGATGCAGAGGAGACGAATTGTTGAATAAAGTCGTTATTTTTTGTTTTCTTTGCATACAGAAAGTATTCTTGTAGCTCCCCTGATGTCACATGGATTATTTTAGCGATCTCCTTGCTACATTTCTGGATGTTGATCGTTTTAATTACATTGCTGTCTATGGGAGGGTCAGAGAGCTGTCAGAATGCATCAAAAATATCTTAATTTGTGTTTCGAAGACGATCAAAGCTTTTACAGGTTTGGAACGACATGGGGGTAGGTGATCAATGACAATTTTTTTTATTTTGGGGTGGAGTAACTCTTTGAGTTCAATCATCTCGTCCCTTGTTTTCTTAAAAAATCAAGTTTAGGTTGAGGCGCTAAAGAAAGCTTATAATTTTCTAAATGCATGTACAGAAATTCTTCTGATAAAACTTTACGGTAGTTTTAAGAATTAAAACAAGTTGTTACTAACAGCCTTTAATGTTTATGTATTGGCCTCATTCACTTCCATTGTAAGTTTCTCTCTGTAAGCCTGATTTGTATTTTAAAGAAAAGGTAGGAAAAGTGGAAATTCATTTGTGTGCTATGATCAGCATTATGCTGTGGATTGAGCTTAGCTAGTACTAATCGCTGAATATTCCTTAAACATGTAGAGCTGACAGAACAATGTACACTTCATAATGGCTGGAGTGCTGCATCTTTAGCCAGCTGAGAGCACTGATTGGTTGGGCCTTTTAACTGATATATCTGAGAACTTAGCACACACTGGGATAAAGCCCAAACCCCCGGTGTTCTGGATGATGAAGGGCTTTTCAATCTTCTCATCGAATCTCTATCCAAGTCTGTCGAATACCTCTCGAGAAAGAGAAAGAGGGGTCTTGAAACATGCGGCATCATGCCATCATTAGCCGTGGATGAAGCTGTTGGGTGAGAGTAATACTGTTTAAATGGAATTATAAGTGATCAGAGAAATGACCTCAGGGACTGAAGGCTCTCATGGCTTCCATCATCTCTGTCTGAACCCTCCAACTATACCATGCAAACACAAGCGAGAAGCCTTAAAGAAGAATTATTCATACAAAGTCTTTAGATATTCACAAATGCGGATACTTGAAACGGTGATGTGCATGTGCGCTTGTTACGTTAATTAGCTCGGGATTACAATGCCCATTATTTTATCGCCTGTGAAAATGAATGTGACATACTGTATGCTTTTTTTTTTTCTTCTTTGCTGAAAGCTTAATTTCGAGCCTGCGTTTACCACAAGCCCAGTCAGAGACAGGGTTCAGTCTCACAGGAAGGAAAAAAAATCTTTAAGAGGAAGAAAATTTATTCAAGAAATGAAATGTAGCGGATTTGAACGGAGCCGTTCTGCGAGGGCACCGTAAAGGATTAGCCCTATTCTTCTCAGAAGGTCGCTGACAGCTATTGCGCAAAAGTACTTGGTTATTTTCTATTACAGCTCGGACCGAGAAAAATTCAATCGTCGTCGAGGTCTCCCAGTGCGAAAAGAAAGTCTGTGTGGCACTGCTGAATAGGGCTCTCACTCTCTCCATCTTCCCTCAGGCGGTCTCTCTCTTTAGTTCTCCCATTAGCTTCTTCTGCACTTCTCCCTTGCGTCTGCTTGTTTTATCCGACACTAATGTCAGATGCCATGTCGTAGTCCGTATTATTATCCCAAGGCCTGTACGAACCTTCAATATGATTTCTATAAGGCTCCTCGTGAGCCTCTGGGACCGCTGCTTCATTCCTCCATCTACTATTTACTTGATTAAATGGGATTTTTCTTTATCAACTCTAATCAATCTTGGTGAGTTGACGAAGAGAGAATGAAAGAAACGCCAGCAGAGAGAGAAAAAGAGGAATCGAGAGCGAGGGCAGGAGGGAGCGTAGCCTTTGCGTTCCCCAATCTGATTTGATGGGATTTACTTGTGACTATCAATGTTTACTCATCTGTTGTGCTCTGAGCTATAACTCAAACAACAGGACACATATACAAAGAGGGAGCGAGAGCGAGAGAGAGAGGGTGCAAAGGGTGTGAACATAAATTCCACTGAATGAAAGTTGTTAACATGCCCTCACTTCAAAATCACGCTCATTCGCTTTGACAGTTTATGTGGCAAACCATTCAACTGACATCTGTCGCTGCCCAATGGGAATCAGACTGATGAATGATTTGTGGGTATGTGCAACCTGACAACTAGAACACCGGTCCCCTCGCTCTCTCACAAAAATCCTTGTGGTGATTGGGTAGGTTGCTCCAGCCAATTTAAATGGCCTAAATGACAAGGTGACCAGATTTCGGAAATGAAAACTGGGGACATTTCCTTAGTTCAGTGGTCAAAGTATCACTGAAATCTCAATTGTGATTATCAATGACATAAAAAATGGGGACAATATATTTTTGTATGTTTTTGTTTTTTAAATGTTGTGGGTTCCATATATTAATAATTACTGTGACAAATTAGACAAATAATATGGTAAGACACACCAATTTGATATTGCAAATGGTGTGTCTTACCATATTATTTTAATGCATTATCTTAATTATGAACACACTGGTTTGTAGTGCTGACCGTTTACTGCACATTGTTGTTGTTATTTTTCTCATTAAAGTGCAAACAAATGGTATTAATTTGTTTTAAAGGGGTCCTATTATGCTTTTTCACTTTTTGAACTTTAGTCAGTGTGTGGTGTGTATGTTTGGGCATAAAAAAGATCTACAAAGTTACAAATCTCAAAGTCCACTCCAAAGGGAGATATTTCGTTTTAAAAAATCAATTTTCAAGAACTACAACGAACGGCTCCTTTGGACTACGGTGTTTGTTTTCCTGATGATATGATGTCATAACACAGTCCATTAGAATATTATTAAAATAAATCCCACCTATGTAAATTCAAATGGTTGGGGGGTGTGTAGGGATGAAGTGGGGGATTAGCCTAACTTTAGCGATGCAGTGCGGAGAGCAGCTTCTGAGAAGCTTCAACGAGCCGCAGCACGGCGGGTATAAACACAAACATTGACTAGAGTGGCCGTGTCAGAGCCACAACACACCTCAGAGACGCCGCTGGTATAAACACAAGCATTGACTAGAGTGGCCACGTCGGAGCTGTAACTCCCAAGCTTTAGAACGGCATAGACGAGTGTTTCTCCTCATCAGTCCAAAACAAGTCCAATAAAGTGCATCTATCCATTATAAAAAAAGTGCCTCACATGGCTCCGGGGGTCAGTAAAGGCTTCCTGTACCGAATCGATGCATTTTTGTAAGAAAAATATTTATATTTAAAATGTAAGAATCACTTTAATCTATCTTGCATTAACAGTTGTACATGGAACTTGCTTCTTTGGCAAGGGGCGTGGCAGTACTGAAACACCATCTAAGCTGTTCGCCAATTGTAATGCAGTGGGACAGCTAACCAATCACAACACATTTAGTTTTTCGAAAGGCTGGCCTTCATCAAACCCGGAACTAATCGAGCTATTTGTGCCAGGCTGGTAGAAAGGTATTGTAATAATGTAAGTTATGTGAAAAATAATGCGTTTTTCGAACATGAAAGCATGTTCTTGTACACCCCCCAAAACAAAATCAAGACTTTGTAAAAGAGCATAATAGGACCCCTTTAACATGTATAGTTAGTATGTGACTACCTTGAAACCAATAACAGCGTCTCTTTTGATAATTGATGATAATAGCACTCTGTCGAAAGTAGCGCCACGTGACCATAACAAATAATAGTATAGCTCGCATCTCCCTGCACAATTGCCACCTGGCTATATTGGTTGGGCTTTTACAGTGTATTTGCAGGTTGTTTTGAATGCGCTGGGGACGGGGACATTTCCAGGGACACGACACCAAAACTGAGACTGTCCCCAGAAAACAGGGACAGCTGGTCACCCCACTAAATGGATAGTTCAACATTTCTTTTCTTTTATTTTTTTATTTGAACTACAGTGCCCTCCACTAATATTAGCACCCTTGGTAAATATGAGCAAAGGTGGCTGTGAGAATAAATCTGCATTGTTTATCTTTTTAATATTTAATTAAAAAGTTTAATTAAAACTGTGGAAATCAGGGGGAAAATCTTATCATGAAATAAATGTTTTTCTTTAGTTCATGTTGACCACAATTATTGGCACCCAATTATTGCAACGTCCTTTATTCAGGATGACAGCTCTCAGTTTTCTCCTTTAATGCCTGAAGAGTTTGGAGAACACCTGACAAGAGATCAGAGACTATTCCTTCATACAGAAACTCTTCAGATCCTTTAGTTTCCCAGCTCCATGCTGGTGCTTCTTCTCTTCAGTTCACCTCACGCATTTTCTATAGGGTTCAGGTCAGGCAACTGGGAGGGCCATGGCAAAAGCTTCATTTTATGCTCAGTGACACATTTTTGTGTTGATTTTGATGTTTGATTTGGATCACTGTCCTGATGGAAGATCCAACCACAGCTCATTATAGAACTTCTAGGTTTACATTTTTTATCTGTTGGTATTTGCTAGAATCTATGATGCCATGTATCTGAACAAGATGTCCAGGACCTCTGGCAGGAAAATAAGCCCACAACATTAAAGATCCAGCAGTATATTTAACCGTGAGCATGGGGTACTTTTTGTACCATCTTGAGTGTTTGCTGCCAGAACGCTCTTTTTTTTAGTTTCATCTGACCACAGAAGCCAGTCCCGTTTGAAATTCAAGTTGTGTCTGACAACTGAATATGCTGGAGTTTGTTTTTGGATGAGCAAGGAGGATTTTTCTTGAAACCCTCCTGAACAACATTTGGTGACGTAGGGGCTGTTTGAATTTTTTTTGTCTTTTGACCCCAAGACTCAACTTTTCTCTGCAATTCTCCTACTGTGATCCCTGCAGAGTCTTTGGACACTTAAACTCTCCTCCTCACCATGCATTAGGACGAAATAGACACACATCCTTTTCCAGGCAGATTTGTAACATCTTTAGATGACTGGAATTCTTAATTATTGTCCTATTGATGGAAATTGGGATTTTCAATGCTTTAGCTCTTTTCTTAGAGCCATTTTCTATTTTGTGAAGCTCAGCAATCTTGTTCTGCACATCAGAACTATATTAATTGGTTTTATTCCTTGTGATGGATGATTAAGGAAATTTGGCCTTTGTGCTCCTCATATTTATAATTCTGTGAAACAGGAAGTTATTGCTGGACAATATCATTCTAGTGTGCTAAATAAATGCAAATATGAATGGGAATATACTTCAGAGATATTTTACTCATTATAATTTCTAAGGATGCCAATAATTGTGCCCGACATGCATATGAGAAAAACATTTATTTCATAACATAAGTTTCCCCCCACTTTTAATTGTTTTACTTCAATGAAAGGTTAGCATTTTGTGAATTTTTTTAATGTAAGATCATAAAGGTAAACAAAGCAGATTTATTTTCATAGCCGTCTTTGCTCATATTTACCAAGGGTGCCAATATTAGTGGAGGGCACTGTATGTTCAGTGTGGTCCAAAACAGTGTTGGACCTATTGACTTTCACTGTATAGAGACATTTTTCAAAATATCTTAACTTTTTTTTTTGGTGAACGCTCCCTTTAAATTGGGATGTAAAGATTTGTCACTATGTCTGTTTCATTGCAACAAAAACTGAAAATTCTATCATCATTTGTACTGTTTCTGTGGAACATAAAAAAAGATGTTTTCTAAAAAGTTTTTTATACAGTGTCTATACAGTGGAACTAAAAACTGTTTAGTTTCCAAAATTTTCCATAATACCTTTTATTCCACAGAAGAATGTAAGTCAAACAGGTTTGAAATAACATCATACTGTTGCAAACCCACATGACTTTTCTTTTTAATTATGATATTATTTAAAATTTTAGGTACTATACCTTTTAGTGAAAACTTGGCTACTGTCCATAAAGTAATATTATACTGCATAATATGACAATTATGTTTATTTATAAGCCACCTTACAATTTGTATTCAGAATTTTTTTTTTAAAAAAGCTTTGCATTTGAATTAATTTAGCTATGGTTGATGTCTCAACATACTTTTGCGTCATGTAATGTTACATGTTTATTAATAGGGAAGGGGGGGCCCAAAATTTTCCTTCGGCTTTTACACAGTAAAAGGTAAATCCAGCCCTGATTGTATTACATTTAGGCACTGAATGACCAAGTGTTTTAACTGTTATATCCAATTCACACTCCTGCATGGACATGATGCTGGAAGGAGAAGAGGGGATGGATCAGTAGTTTATGCTTAAAAACACAGATTCCCAACCCTGTTCCTGGAGGGCCCCCAACAGTACTCACTTTGGATGTCTCCCAAATCAAACACACCTGATTAAACTCGTCAGCTCATTAGTAGAGTACTCCATGACTTTAAATGGGTATGTTAGATGAGGGAGACATCCAAAATGTGTAGCGTTGGGGGGGCCTCCAGGAGCAGGGTTGGAAACGACTGCGCTTTAAATGGCTGAATGGTATTTCATCAATAGCGCTGCGTCACGCTGGGATTCAGTAAGGAGTGACCTTCTGCAAAAAACATTGACCATTTATCATCTGAGCTCACTAAATGAAACACACAGAGTGTCAGTATTAATCACGGGCTATTGAGTTATTGGTTTATTAATCGATTGACGAGTCACCACATTTACAGGACCACAGATACAAAAAAAGAGAACTCAACACAGCAGATTAAACACTTAAAGGGGTCATGGCATGGATTTTTATTTTTTATTTTTTTATTTTAATATGTTCCTTGAGGTTTACTTATAATATTAATAAAGTTTTTTGCACCAAAAAAAGCAAATATGTGGAAAAATTTAAATTATTCTTTAAAACGACCTGTTTTAAGTGTTCTTTAAGACTTCAGTCAGCAATCTGCCACTGTTATGATTGGCTAACGTCATTGCATAGGAAACAGTATCAACGCCCCCTCGCGATTGTATGTAAGTGTTTTGACAATCAAAATAAAACGGTCATTTCCAGACAAAGCATGAAATCATTTACTTACCGTTTGTGATGCAGCTGCAATCGGGTCTAATACCACTTCATCTTTCGACAAATGTTTCTTTGTGAACTCTGCTTGACCCTGTACCTTGTTTACAGATTAATCCTCATACAAGATCTGGGATGCCATAAAAAATAAACTATCCAGTTGTTCATTACACTGGGATTTTTCTGATATCTCTACAAAGATGCAAATGAGTTGAAACTAAATGCGTCAAAGCAAAAGTTCTTTCACTCCATGTGTCCTATTGATGACAGACTCAAGTGCGTGGACTGTGTCAGAAAGCGAATGTGCATCTGTATACTGTATCCAGTGTAAACAAGATAGTGGCAGTGATTGTAATTAAGAAACCCCTCTTGTAATTGTTAGAATGGCCAAGGATCAGCAATCTCCATGTAAAAAAAGTGCAGACCAAACTGTAAGTCATAGAGACTTGAAGCTTGGAGGGATGGTAGTACTCGCACCGCCTACAACATGACCAAGGCTCGTCCCAATCGGCCTGACGGGGACGCTACAGTGATCAAAAGTTCAAAATCGCTCATAACTCCTAAATCATCATTCGCAGGCTCCAGTGTCTTATATCGTTGGAATCCTTGGCTCACGCCGGACAAAGCGCATGCCTCAAATGCGATCATGAAATTTCCAAATCGAACTGCAAACTAGATCTAGGTTTTTCGCCTGATCAGAACCAAACCAGTGCTGGACAGTGAATACCAATAGTTATCAAAAAAAGTTGAACTTTTAACTCACTGTTGCAAAGGGAAGGCAAAACGTTCGAAAGGGGGAGGGCCACTTTAGTTAAATGCCTGTAACTCCTGAATGGAATGAGATATCTTTGCCAAACTCAGAACACTTATGTAAGAGCTTAATCTGAGGTCACAGGAAAAAATCGCAGCTTGGGCACTTGGTGGTGCTTTTAAAATGGCTATAACTACACAAAACTATTTGTCCTGTAAACATGAAAATTGCTGTGCACGGTCTTGGTCCAAAGTGCCGCAAGTGTCTATAAGGTCATTTGTGTCGTTCAAAAAAACATAGCCGCAATTGTTCAATGAATTTTTGAGCACCTGTTAGACAAGGTGAACGGAGGCCGATCGAAGCGAAACTCAGTGGGCCTGTTCGAGTCACAGCCCCAAAGGTCTGTGAGAAATTTGAAAGAAATCGTCCACTGGAAGGTGATATCACATTTTTTTAAGGGTGTAAATGAATGTGCATTGCACTTTTTTGCACATACACACATATTCATATCATGTGATAGAACTTTTCATTCTGGGCAACTTTGCCTCTAGAACCACTCTCAAACTGTCAATCAAACCATTTGTTAAATGATTGAGAAGATGTAACTACTTTTGCGAACTAGTCCTAGGTTATTTCGCTCAAACACTGCAGTACAATTCCCTGGATTTCTCAAGAACTGTCAAAAAAATGTTGAAAATTACCTTTTGGGAAGTTATAATGGGGTCATTTAGAAAAGGGGCCTGTCCAAATGTACCCAAAATCCTATAAAGCCTAACGAAAAACTCAAAACTTCACAAAACCTAATGAGCACATGCAACAGGTGATTCTAAACAAACATGCAAAGTTTTAAGGCTTTTGACGCGACGTGACAGTATTCAGCATATTCAAGTGTCAGCCCTTAAGCAACTGAACGCCAGTGGGCGGAGCCTATGGTGAGAAGATGACTATTTGTGGATGTGTTGCTCTGGAGGCAGTGTTTATGCAAACGACTGCACTGGGGTAACATCAGCTTGCACCTCTTATCCAAACGAGCCGTTATCTGAGAGTTATTGGATAAATGTTTTTTTTTATTGATAAGTTGTTTTAAGTTATGAAACTTGAAGGATGTATTGAGCATACAAAGACCTCTTCTATGTCAAAATATCAAGGTAAATTTGGTTTCCCATCATAAAAAATATATATGAGAAATATATTTCTCATCATAAAAAAGAGAATTTATCATGCTCTTTTTAAAAAGAAATCAAATAAAAGCACTTAAATAAAGCAAAGTAAACAGTTGTAAGTACGTTGATGCTCTGCTGATAGCCTGCTGCAGCTCAGGCTACTTCTCCATCCACCGATCATTTTCCCGGCATAAGCAACGCTAACTCACTCTCCAGAACACGCGTGCGCACACGCACGCACACGGTCGGTGCGTATTTTTTTTTTCCCTCCTGTCTTTGCTGTATGGATACACGCGTGTCTAGTGACACGGACGGACGGCGTGACGGACGCACACCTCTCCGTTTTGCTCGGAGAAGCAGAAGTGGCGATACGGCACCATTGATTCGCAGTACGGGATGATGGGAGGGGAGAGAGACACGGAAGGGGGCTGCGGGGGGCATGCAACAGAGGACTGAGTGGCTCTAGTAAATATTTATATTGCATGATGATATGCGCGAGCAAAAGGAGGAGGTGTGTGTGTGCGCGAGTGTGCGTGTGTATGGGGAGGAAGAGGGTTGAGAGAGAAAGAGAGAGAGAAGAGAGGAAGAGACCTCGAGCCACCCAGTTATTAATATTATTCCACACCGCTAAGTTTAGCATTCAACACGTGTCGCTAGTGATGGAGAGAGAGAGAGCGCGGGAGAGAGAGGCAGCCGGCGCGCGCGCGCGAGAGAGAGGGAGGTTGACGGTTGACGGTTGCTAGGTGACGAGGCGCATATACTGAATTTTAACAAAAGAGCGGAGAAAGAGGGAGAGGGAGAGAGAGTGGGAGAGAGGAGGGAGCGGGAGATAGGTGGAGAGAGAGAGCGCTGGCGAAAATTGAATACATGTAGAATATATATATTTCTAGGTGTATTTTCCCCGGAGAAGCCGCAAAAAGGATACCTCGAGGGGAACGATGTGAAGAGAATGGAGGGCCGAAAGGAGAGAGGGGGGACAGGCGCGTAAAAAACACAGTAAGTAACAGTTTAATGAATCCTGCTGTGTTTCTGCACGGACTTGACTGCGTGGAGCGAGGAGACATGGCACTGACAGTGCAGCGCCGGCTCCGGGTGAGGGGACTTTGATGCGCTATATGTGGGAAAAGATGGATGGCACGCGATAGAGAGATGGATACGGCCGGCGTGCGCGGGGCTTTGACCCTTCTGTCATTGCTGCACCGCGCACATATGCCAGTGCTCATAAGCAGCCCACTTGTTCCTCAGCGAAACGGCACATACTTCGACTTTTCTTGCACTCTCACTGCACAGACACACGCGCAGAGGTTACAGCAACACGCGAAGACGCACGCGCCTGGAAACGGCACTGAGACACACGCAGTCTGCGGGCACAATTAGTGATTTTCATAAAAACAACAACTGAGAAGCGGCTGAATATTAAAACGTGTTTAAAATGCTGCTTCGGTGCGGCTAATGATCGCGTCGCTGTGCCGCGCTGTCAGGCTGCTCGTCTCCAGTTGTGTATGTAAACTGCGGATTTATCAATTTTCCCGAGCACAGTTATCAGGGTCTCTCTCTCGTGGTGTATGTGTGTTTGGTGGTCTTGGTGTTTCAGTGCCATGCGAGCTTATGTGAGCACAGCTGATTCATTTTCGACTATTTTATTATTTTTTTTTTATTTATAATCATTTAAATGAGGAGAAGGAGAATTGAAATATCTGGATACACCAATTGCTGTCATTGCTCAAAGTCTGGCCATTTGCTTTTTAATAGTTGGGTAAGAAATCAGTGAGATTTATGAGCAGGGCTCATTATGTTAATTTCATATGAGCCCATCACAGGCCCACAGTTTTCCTCCTGCGATATGAATCAAACCGTTGGCGTTTAGATGAAGTAAAATCATTTATGTGGGGCTTCTGCTTCATATTCCGTAATAAGTTTTACTCCCTCCGTGCGCCAAACTTATTAAAGCTGTTATGATGGAGCCTGGAGTCCTGCAGAGGGAATGTGAGGTCTTAATGTCCACCAAGACAGGCCTTAGATCCGTGCCGGCATACACCGTACATTTTAGCTCAATTACATGTTGTGAAACGTGACCTTTCGTAAGCGTCACGCTGTACTGATTTGCTGTCTTGAGATGATTTGCACATCTTGCGAGATAGATATCCCAGTCCCGCAGGTAAAAAGAGAGGTGAGAAAAGATTATGACCTCCAAATAAGCACATTTATCGAACAAGGCATGTTGTGGATACTGGACACGCAAATCGCCGAGGACTGCACACACACACGCTGCAGTACTGTAATGCGCACAGTAATGTTAATGTGTTGCCTTCAGTGTCAATATAGCTTCACTCCAGTGGTCTGTCTTACAGCTGCTTTCCAGGCTTTACTGTTGAGGGAGGGGGAGTGCACTTATAAAGAAGGAAGGAGAGTGAAAGAATGAAAGAGTATAGAATAAAAGAAGGTGAGAGACTATAATGCACTGAAGAGGAGGATGGAGCAGAGGTGTGGATACAGATGAAGCTGGATGGGGAGGAGAAGACTCACAGATGTGAAAATACAGTAAAGGATGGGGAAAAGAGAAATACAGTGCAAACGAAGCAAGGGAGTGAGAGGAGGAAATGAAGGAGAGGAAGAAAGCGAAAAGAGGAATTGAATATCTGAGACTGAACATGGTTGGAGGGCTCAGACAGAGAGATGAGAGCAACTTGAATCAACGTTTGCATATCTCTTTTCCTCTTTCTCCTCTTCTGTTTCAGCGCATTGATTCTTTATCTTCTCCTTTACCTTTGCTCTCTATCCTCTCGATCGTTCCCTCCCTTGGGCTTTCAGACTCTGGAGTATTGCTGCTTTTTTAACATCTCTTTTTTTTCTTCCTGCTGGATCTCTCTCTTCAGTGTTTCTGTATCAGTCTCTTCATCTGAGTACTTCTCTCTCTCTCTCTTATTTTTTTGTTTGCATAGCTGTGTTGATGAGTCCAGCGTGCCCAAAAACTGCATCCAACTCCCCTCTCGGTATCCCCCGTTCACTTAAATGTGACTAATTAAGGTAAAGCTCGTTAACACAGAACATCAATTAGTCTTTAACGAGATCATAGGCTGGTGTTTGAAAGAGATTACATTGCGCCCTTCTCCCTCGGCTCCCCAGCGGTTACACTGGCTCGC
This sequence comes from Labeo rohita, assembly GCF_022985175.1. Classification (NCBI taxonomy): domain Eukaryota; kingdom Metazoa; phylum Chordata; class Actinopteri; order Cypriniformes; family Cyprinidae; genus Labeo; species Labeo rohita. The sequence goes on along the minus strand of NC_066884.1, from coordinate 23,552,017 downwards.
TATTGATAAAGGCCACGCTAATTTACATTAGACCTCAGACGCAGTTTGGGTGCTCGGGGTCAGACGGAGAAACTGGAAGCACATGGGACCCCACAGGCGCTCAGACAATCCGACCCATATACTGCAGACCACCCAGTCTCGCACAGAGCTATTGCTATTTTAGGGGCTGTTCACACAGCCTTTTTGTGTTTATAAATGGGATGCTTGGCAGTGGAATAATAAAAAAAAAAAGGTATAAAGGCGTTTTTTTTTTTAAGTTAAACTTCTTTTAGCTTAAGAAATCCTATTTATGTGGCATAAGAAACAAAATCATGCTTGGTAAATCATAATTATGAGATAAGGAGTGGAAAATTTGACGTGATTATATGACAGCATGATTTTTTTTCTTATGTTGCAGAAATGGGATTCCATAAGTTAAAAGAAGTTTAACTTTTAAAAAGTGTGTCTTTTTTATTTCTCCACTTACCATCATCCCATTTATAAATACAAAAATACATTCCGTGTTAACAGCCCCTAAAGCAGCAATAGCTCTATGCCTGACTGGCTCAAAGCTATTGCTGCATTAGGGGCTCTTCACACAGAACACATTTTTTTGTGTGATGATGGGCAGTGGAATAATTTAAAAAAGGGCACACTTTTTAAAGGTTAAACAACTTTTAACTTATGGAATCCCATTTCTGCAACATAAGAAAAAAATAATGCTTTGGTAAATCATAATTATGTAAAAATTCAGAAATTTTGCCATAATTAGAAGTGTAAAATTTGACATATCCTGTTTATAAATACAAAAAAATATTCTGTGTGAATGACCCCTAAAGTAACAATAGCTCTGTGCAAGTCTGGTTCAGAGCTGCTCACCACTACAGGGGCAGTTCACGCAAAATGCATTTTTGTCTTTATAAATGGGATGATGTGCAGTGGAAAAATAAAAAAGACACACTTTTTAAAATTTCTTTTAACTTATGCAATCCCATTTGATTGATTTTTAAAAAATCATGCTTTGGCAAATCATAATTATAAGATACAAAGTCAAAATAATGACATTCTGCCATAATTATGAGATAAGAAGTAGAGGTTACACTTGTGTACACAGTGTAATTATACATTTAGGTACAGAGTATTTAGGGCTGGGTATAATTCGATAATTTCAATAACGATAATTTTCGCAATATAATTTTCTTTGATCAAATGTTATGAAGAGTTCAATAAATGTTCGATATAATTTTTATGTGCCAAAAGTGGAACAAAATAACGCGACTCGTTTGAATCGTGCCACATGGACCGTTTATCCACTCGGACCAAAGTTCAAACTGCTGAGCTGCACTAGCTCACTAAAGAAGATGCATTTATCTCGATGTGGTGCGTACACGCCTGGAAAAAACGAGCGTCACTTCCGTTATGAGCACAGCTGCTACGCGCCTACATTTGAAATACTTGAGCGCGTAAAAGACGCGATATGTGAACGGAGATCCAGTGTGAAACACAAATGTCTCTGTGATTCAAACTAGTTTAAAGCTGTGCGCAACGAGACAGCCAGAAGGCTTTTCAATCTACACGTTGCCATCATTTACCATGGAGTTACTGTAGTAACACTCACTGCACCATGTGGCAGCAATTGAATTTTATTACAGGAGTAATGGTATATAATTATAGTATGTATGTATTTGTGATTAAGCTATAGCATGTGTGCATTTATACTGAATGTTTCTAGACTACCGTTTTTCATACAAATAGGCTACCTATAAAACCATGTAGTTATATTTTTACCATGGTATTGCGGTTTATGTGCGGTACCATTATGTGCGGTTTTAATTGTTTATCCTGATTTAAAATGTATGCTTTCTAGTATGGGAGACCAATGCTTAATTAAAAAAAAAAAAAAAACTGGGTCAGATCAAGTTTTACAGATGTGACTGATTGATAATGAACAAAAATGTACCTCTGCATCCTCAAGCTACTATCAAATATGCATTTCTAAGAGACAAAAAAAGTGATAATTATCAATAGCGACTGATATAAAAAAAAATGATTGTGATCATTTTTTTGCCCATATCGCCCAGCCCTACGAGTAATATTAATGAATTACATGTACTTATGGTTAGGGTTAGGATTAGTTTTGGGGTTGGGGTTACTTGCATGAAGTTATGTATAATAAATTAAAGTTATTATAATAGTAAGTACATGTAACGTGTAACAAGGACACCTTAAAATAGTGTTACCCAAGTAGAACATTTGACATATCCTGTTTAGAAACACAAAAATGCGTTCTGAGTGAACTCTGAACAGAACTATTCATACTTTAGGGGCTGTTCACTCAGAATTTTTTTATAAGTATATATTTTTTATAGTTTATAAACAGGATGCTGGGCAGTGGAATAATTAAAAAAGGACACATTTTTAAAAGTTACATTTCTTTTAAAGGGGTGGTTCACTGTCACCCTTAGCAGAAGTTGCGAACCTGGTGCACCTAGACCGGCCCGAAAGAGCAAATTAGTGTAGATATTTTGTGCACTCCTAGTTTTGATGGCATGGTTACAACTCTTCCTCTTCTCTAAAGCAGCGCAACGTGGTCTTGCCCCCTTTGTTGCATGTTCCCGGGGGCGGGGTTTATGAAAATTTTTAGGGTTTATGATGTCACCAACCCAGTAGCTCATAGCTCATTGTAGTCCCCACCAGCTGTATCTGTAGGCATTAAACTGCCATAATTTGAAAAGACAATATCTCCGTTTGCATTGAACTTTCAGCATTGTAACTTGATGCATTGAGCGTTGTAATTTGATGCATTCTGTATGAACGGCCCCTAAATAGGTACGTTTATGTGACGTTGGTTTTGCACCGCAGTTCTGACTTGAAATGTCCATTGAGTGGCACTATAACTCTAATACTCTGTGACGTTTTAAAATAACGTACCATCTGCACTACACCTAAATCTACCCGATGGTATGGACAAAAGTGAATGTGACGTTAAAACGCAATTGCAAGCATGCCGTTTTAGTTTGTTTTTCCGATCTCTTATCTTTCAGCTCTTTCATCATGAGTCATGTTTTTCACAGGATTTGTACCCTGGGATTCCGCATGGGAAGTCGAGTTCCAGCTAGATACTGAGCAAGCTTGTTAGTCCAGAAAAACGAAACATATGGAGCTGTAATCATAACTGTGTACAAAAACGATTATAAGTGCTCACTGTTTTACCGCCTCTAGTGTTCATTTCTGTTGGAATCCTCAGTGATATTTACTTATTTGTACATATTTTGTGTCTTGCGAAAAAGTTCCCACAGGTGTTTTTGTCATGAGACCAGCTTTTAACTTGCGGAATCACATTTCTGAAACATAAGAAAAAAAACATGCTTTGGTAAATCATAATTATGAGATAAAAAGCTGAAATTTTGACAGTCAAAATTATTAGAAAGTTATTAAAAAGTCACAAAATTATGGCATACTAAATCACAATTATTAGATTAAAAAGTATTTGTAACGTCTAATGTAAAGTCAAGTAACATAAAGTCTAAATTTACATAAATTAAAACTATTGCATACATAAATATGAGACAAAAAGTAAAAATGAGGACATACTAAGTCGTAAGTTTGAGATAGTCGAAACTGATATTTGGTTAAAATTATAAGAAACAAAATCAAGTCAATTATGACAAATTTGCTTAATGACATTTTATCTCATTGTTTTGACTTAGTATGTTATAATAGACTCTTACTATCTCATAATTATGACTTTTCATGTCTTAATTATGTTTTACCAAAGCTTTCTTTTTCTTATGTGGCTGAAATGGATTTCTGTATTAACTTGAGCACATCATTTTCAGAACAGTCTTTTTTGACACTGCAGAAGAAGAAAAAAATTGTTTGTCAAGCGCATGTTTATAGAAAAAAAAAATAAAAAGTGCGTTGAAATAAAACGCATTCTGTGTGAACCACCTTATAGTTATGCAGCTGAGGTTGTTGAGTGGTAGTAAAGGAACAATGGAAAAAGGAGGAAGAGGAGGAAAAGGGAAGAGAGTGTTTCCACGATCCATTGTGGTAATGAAGGAGCTCTAAAAACAGAATCGTAAGTGTTTTTTAACAACAAGCCGGAAATGTTAGCATATTAAGAGGCAACGTTAACACGGAAAGTGTAGCACTCACTGGCATCCTGTTCTAATCAGCCATGAGTTTCCACAGGAAGCCGAGTCCTCCTTTTCAGCCATCTCCACGGTTACGGTAACCACGGATATTTCGGTCTAACTACAACTGCGGTCCTGTACAGTTACCACGGAAATCCCTGCAAGACTTCCCTCGCTTCCATACACAATTCACCTGACAGCTTAACGGGAGCTCGCTGACACTCTGCAGGCTCACAGCGGCGCTCGATTCATTCATCTCCGATACCCAATCAAAGACAAGTCCATAAAACGCTATTGACAGATGTAAACTAACAATGGCTGAAGATCAAGCCGGCGAGGCCGTGTTTTCCCCTTGGGGAGGTCTCTAGTGATAAGACAGGTATTGTGATGCAGTTTCTGTGAAGTGGAGAGGTGCAGAGATGTGTACGGCAGCTGTTGGATGAAACGAGATGAGATTCAGGGCCAGTGAAATGACACGGATAATGGTGGACCAGACTGAGGAGACATTTTGGGCTGTATGTATTCAAGTTGCTGATTGATCATACTGACAGATTTCTGTCCAGTATGTTAATGGACAAAAAACGAGGAAAAGAATGACGGCGTGCTTCCACCCTGACGCAGATCTAATACAGATATAGCTGGATTACTTTTGTTTAGATCAAAGCAAGAACGGAAATGCTACTTTGATAACTTTTAGTTTCACGGATGTTTTTGAAATAAAGTACATACTGGTGCAGTTTTTTTCTTAATATGCCTAAGAGAGTGCACTTTTTCAGCAGCCTTGGTTCAAGAAGTATTTTTCCCACAGGGATTTTAAAACAAGTCTTCTTTAAAGAGTTATAAGCCATGAACTAAACCAACAGGTGAATCACAGCATTACAAACTAGGGAGGTTTCGATCAGGATTTTTGAGGCTGATCACCAATTGCCGATCACAGGAAGCAGTATCTGCCGATCCGATAACCGATACCAATCTTTTTAAAGCCTTCTTTTTATCATGTAGAATTATTTATAGTGATAATCCAATCAGGATTATTCAGGGCCTAATTTTTGTTTTTTTTTGTTTTTTTTAATGAGGGAATTCACCTCTTAGTTGGCTCTTGTGAGAGGGGAGTTTTTTTATTTGAGGGTGGGGGGGGGGGGGGCATTTTTTAGACATTTTAAAAATATGTTTATCTCACCTAAATGTTTAATCACGCAGTGCATTTTTGTTTTTAGAATTGTGCAATTATTGCACAATAGCTTACACACAGCACAAGCCTGATTTCCACAAACACATTTATCTATTATTTTGATTTCAAATCTCCCAGCATTGTTATTGAAAATGCTTTTTCAGCATTGTGATTCTTTTTTAAACAGTACAGTAATGCAGTACAGTAATCTTTCATAGACGTGTTTAAACGCAATAAGTATAAGCAACACATTATTCAATGCTTTTTACTTTTATCAAAAACATTCTAAATTAAAAATTTACTGCTGACAGAAAAAGTCAGTTCTACTGCCTTTTCTTTTGCATTTAAATTTTTATTACAAGCAATCCTGCTATTAATAAAGAACTTTGTTTTCCTACCTCCAGGATTGGCATCTATTATACACCCATATGTGTCATATGTGTCGATAAATGCATATAATTAAAGTATACTGTGTGAAACAATCTTGACGTCACTCCATTCAAAGTAAATGAGAAGCATTAACGCTGACGCCCTGTGTGAATGGGACATCACAGCAGGCGCATCATCAGCTTTAGATCGGTTTATGATTTCAAAAAAAAGTGAAATCACAATTAACTACCCCTTTAACTTATGGAATCCCATTTCTGCAACATTAAAAAAAATCATGGTTTGGTAAATCATATTTATGAGATACAAAGTCTAAATTATGACATTCTGTCATAATTATGAGATAAGAAGTGGAAAATCTGATGCATTCTCACAGAGAATTTCCCACAGAATTTCCTTGTGTTTATAAACGTGAAGCTGGGCAGTGGAATAATTAAAAAAAAAAGGTCTAAAGACACTTTTTGTTGTAAAATGTCCACTGAATGGTGCTAAAAGAGTGTTTGTTTGTTTTTTCCCTAGAACGTACATATGGTACGTTTATGTGACATTGGTTTTGTACGTGATACTTCTGACTTGAAATGTCCGTTGAGTGGCACTATAACTCTAATGCTCTGTGATGTTTTAAAATAACGCACCATCTGCACTACACCTAAATCTACCCAATGGTATGAACAAAAGCGAATGTGACGTTAAAACACAATTGCAGCTCTTTCATCGTGAGTCATGTTTTTCACAGGATTCGTACCCAGGGATTCCACATCCTAAGTTCAATTCCAGCTAAGAAAATATAGAGCAAGCTTATTAGTCCAGAAAACGGAACATATGGAGTTATAACCATAACTGTGTACAAAAACGATTACAAGTGCTCGCTGTTTTACCGCCTCTAGTGTTTTTTTCTTTTGCATTTAAATTTTTATTACAAGCTATCCTGCTATTAATAAAGAACTTTGTTTTCCTACCTCCAGGAGTGCCATCTATTATACACCCATATGTGTCATATGTGTGGATAAATGCATATAATTAAAGTCTACTGTGTGAAACAAGCTTGACGTCACTCCATTCAAAGTAAATGAGAAGCGTTAACGCTGACGCCCCGTGTGAATGAGACATCACAGCAGGTGCGTCATCAGCTTTAGATCGGTTTATGAGGTGGCCTTTATAAAGACCACCGATCAAACATCCCAAAGTGATTATCAGCCGATAGTGATCGGTAGCCGATCAATCGGAGCACCCCTATTATTTGAAGCATAAAAACTAAAAAAACAAAAAAAAACAAAAAACTATTGATTTAAAGACCTTATATATTTTAGTTTATTGCAAAATAAGCTTATAGAGAGATTTAAAGGGATAGCTCACCCAAAAATGAAAATTACACTCAAGCCATACTAGGTGTATATGACTTTCGTCTTTTGGACGAATACAGTCAGAGTTATATTAAAAAATGTCCTGGCTCTTCCAAGCTTTAAAATGGCAGCAAATTGTGTTTGAGATTTTAAAGCAAAACAAAGTGCATCTATCCATCATAAAAAAAATAAAAAATACTCCACACAGCATCTGGGATTTAATAAAGGCCTCCTGAAGTGAGTCAATGTGTTTGTGTAGGAAAAATATTCATATTCAAAACTATAAATTGTCAACTCTAGCTTCTGCTAACTGTCGTGCAAGCTCTCACGAGAGGCGTTTCAGCGGATGATGTAGGATGTAGGCGTAGCCAGGGCATTTTTTAATACAACTCAGATTGTGTTTGTCTGAAAGAAGAAAGTCATATACACCTACAATAGGGTGGCTTGAGGGTGAATAAAATATGTTGTAATTTTTATTTTTTGGTGAACTGCCCCTTTAAGTAGTTTGAGAGCATAGAGAGACTGACTCTGTTACATCATAAACAGTGCTTCATGGCAGTTGGCAGGCTCTAAAGTGGTCTTGTGGCACGGTTTGCTAGCCATGTTTCTCTGATTGGTGGAGATACGTGTACAGAATCATGGATAATGTAGTGTTTCACCAGGAACTCCTTGGTTAAACATGATTAGTTAAAAAATAAGTTGAAATAATGTGCACTGACAGCTTCAACAAAAGCATATACCATTTAATATCATAGCTCAGAGTAGGTCTGTCTTTAACGTTTAGATTTTTTTTACTTGGGATTTGAAATCCAGCTTCTGCACTCTATTCTAAGTGTCTGTGTGCGTGTATGTCTTTGTACTTGCAAAGGCTCTCCAGTAACAGCTGATGAGATAGTGATCCAGTGTACTGTATACAGCTTAAACAATCGTAACTTAAATGACCAATCATTGTCGAGTCATTTATGAGCCTATAAGTTACTTTGTGTCAGTCAGATTGATGTTTATGTGTGCAGTTATGTTTGTGAGAGTGATCATTTTATCAATAATTGTCATAGTTACTTACATAATAATGCTAGAAAAAATGGTAACAAATTGCATTTGCACATTTTATTACAGTGAAATACATTTGCACAAAATATTGCTTGTTTACTTGTGTTTTATGCACTATCTGTGATATATTAAATGTTGTTACAAATTCTGCTGATTTTAATATGACATCAAGATAATGTTATCTGGCTGGCTGACATACGTGAGGTTTATATTGACTTGTGATGGTCTTAGAAGCATCAGTTAGAACAGGTTTAATGACTATATACAATCGGTTTTGTGTTTATGCACCTTTTTCCTGAACCGCGGACGTCTCGCCCAAATGGAACTAAGCTTTACATTTCTGGTCTCTGGTGTTTCTGGTCAAATTCATTTTCCGAGCCGATAATGTAATGTTAAACCAATGAAAATGGTTGAAAAGGCACATGGCACCATAGTTTAATCACTTTACAGTGTCGCAATGACCGTCTTTTTGCAGTAACTCACCTGTCATAGTTTAATGAGCGGGAAGAGCGTGAAGCGATATGAGGTTGGCTACATCGAAAACAGATGAGGGCACATATACAGCTTCCACTCGAGGCAAAGTTTGTGGGATTTTATCCACAAAATGATAATATATATATATGAAAATACATTTGTATTATGCTAAGTATACTGCAAATGCATGTACATCTTATGTACTAATAAAAATACCCTACAATTGTACTTTTAGTATACTAAACTGGTATATTTAAAATCTGCAGTACTTAATGCACTTTAAGTAATATCAAAATATTAAAAGATCATATAATCCTTATCAACAGTGACATGAAAACATATTTTAGGCTTAATATTAAGAAATGTGCATTGTGCACAAGTAGTGCTCAAGTTTTATATCACTAAGCCTCGAGTGATATTTCAGTAAATATGTTAATAGACTTGAACTATACTTAGTATAAATAAATGCATTTATCCATTATTTTCTATTATTTTATTTTTTTACACAACTATTAAAAAAGGTTCAAACATTCACTGATGCTCCAGTAGGAAACACGATGCATTAAGAGCCGGGGGGTGAAAACTTTTTGGATTTGAAGATTAAGGTAAATTGTACTTAATTTGTCTTTCGGGAAACATGCAAGCATCTTCTATTGCTTCTGAAGGGCAGTACTAAATGGAAAAAAATATATATATTTCAACAAAATGAGAAAAATTTGGACATCTTCATCCTGTTCAAAAGTTTTAATCCCCCCAGCTCTTAATGCATTGTGTTTCCTTCTGGAGCATCAGTGAACGTTTGAACCTTTTTTAATACTTCTGTTTGAGTCCCTCAGTTGTGCTCAGTGTAAAAAGATGGATCTCAAAATCATACAGTCATTGCTGGAAAGGGTTCAAATATATATATAAAAGACGCTGGAAAACTGAAAAATCTAGGGTTAAAAGGATTGTTCACCAAAAAATGAAAAATCTGTCATCATTTACTTAAAAAAAACTTGTATGTTACACAGAAGACGAAAAGTGAAGCAGGTTTGGAGTGGCATGAGGATAAGTATATGATAACAGAATGCATATGTTCACAATGCATATGTTCATATCTTTAAATAAAAGATATGAACATTATGTTTTCAAAAAATAAAATAAATGTAAATGTGATGAAGTCATAAGTATAACTCTAAACCAGTTGGACCAGCAAAAAAATCCCAATATTTGAACCCCGCAAAATAATTTTTGTTATTACTACTGATTTGAGTTGTAATCCTCATATTATTAAAATGTGATAAATGTAGTTCTGAAGTACAAATATCCATGTAGTGTAGATTGTTTGTTAAAAGTACTTGTTGTTCAAAGTATTCATCTTCAGTCCAGTTGTGTGTGTGTGTGAGAGAGAGAAGGAGAGATGGGAAACAAGAGGGAGATTGTAAGTGTAATCAAGCATGTGATGCACAGGTGTGCATGTTGGTGCAGTAATCTAATGTAGCTGTAGGCATATATGAGCAGTGCTGTTACATCCAAGTGTGTATCTGTGCATCGCCATCTGATTGTAACAACTGTTTGCCATGTAGTTTACATCTCATGAATTATTAATATCTTAAACATGGTGTATGCTTTAGGGTTGGGCATGTCCTATTTCTAGTTTCGAGTTATCCTGTTTATCCTTTGTACATGTGTGTTTAGGAATGCTTCCTGCGTTTACTTTTTAAATATCTATAGATACACTGTCTCTGTGATTGAAGAGAGGAGGGTGTTCTTGTGTTATTACAGCCATAATTTGCTGGTTAACTCACAGCATGGTGTGCTGAGCACGAGAGAAACTGTCTCATTGGGCAACAACTGTCATCTGTTTCAAAGAAATAGGACAACGCAAGGCTGCATTTATGAAATGATGCATTAATTTAAACTCTGTGCTACTCTGACACAGAGCATTTTTTTGCTTAGTTGCCTCAGTTAAGTTTTCCCAACAACTTTCATTAAAAGTACAGGAATTATGAACTCCCTCCTTTGTGAGACACCTCTCTCTCGCTCTTCATCAGCTCTTTCTTCCTACCGCACGTGGTAATTAGGGGCAACTGCACAAAAGGTACCTAGAGAGATTACCTTGAGTCTAATATACATACTAATAGCATAGTACTTTACATGCTTAATAAGCCTATCTGAAGGGCTAAATACGCAATCTTCAAACAACAGTAAGGCGATGGGTGTGGCCTCATTTGGAATTCGACCAGTCAGGATTAAACAGAGAATAGAATTTATGATAAATATGCTTTCAGATGTGGGATTTAAAGGACAAGCGCACCCAGAAAGAGAAGTCTGTCATCATTTGTTCATTTTTGAAGCGCAAATGAAGGCTTTTTTCTGTTCCTTCATTGAACGCGCATGCAACCATAAACTTTCAAGCTTTGAAAAGTTCATGAAGGTGTAAACGAATCAATATGAATTGAGCAGGTTAATCCAAGCATCTGAAGAGGCTCTATCATTTTATATGATGAACAGATTTAATTTATTCATATAAACATTGATCAATGCACGTACAAAGCCTTTTGAAAATGAAGTAGGGTGAATTCAGGTAAAGTGGGCTCTTTAAGATTGATTGTACTGTGCTCAATGGGTTTGCACTTTCAGAGCATAACAATGGTCTTTAATTAAAGGGACACTATTTTTTAAAATGATAAAATAGTTTTGGCTAATGCATTATGACCCTGGTATTTATGGTTACACCTTAAAGGAAGACTTACTCATCATGAAAAGTAGCAAGCCCTGCTTTGACATTCAAATTTTCTGACTCATAAGGTTGCTCACTAAATGTAAACAAATGGAATCGTGGAAGTATTTGTATTATTTGTTACTGATGTTAATGTGGATTAAAATGCAAAGGAAAAATGTTAATTTTTCTTGTAAGGTGGTTACTGCTGTTTTCTTTTTAGAAAACAGAAATGACTTTGCAGTTCAAGTCAGATATGCAAGAAAGGAAAGAGAGTGGAAAGGAAGATGAGGCATGAAGTTGAATCTGCAGTGAAAAAGGATGAGAGGAGCAAAATCACAATTAATGTTTATTTAAAGGGATCATCGGATAAATGTGTGTTGGCAGAACATGTCCTGGCATAAACATCCACCCAGTGGTATTTTGTTTTTTTAAATCTTTATAAGTAATATCCTCTTTTTCAAATCAGGCCATTCTCAGCTTCTTGTCAGTGTGATGTCACATGGACCAAGGCTGCTCCCACGATAGTTGATTGACAGAGCCGCCTTACCTTAGACCCGCCCTAAATGATCTGAGTGAGCTGTAAACAGTCCGACCGCCATTGTGTCGACTCCTGTGCAGGGGAAGACAAGAATGTCTCTGATTGAGCAATTGAGGTGTTCTGTTGTTGGATGTAATAATGAACATAGCAGTCATCATTTACTCCCAACATCTGAGTCGCTAAAGACGCAGAGCATTAACGTTACTTTCGTTTTTAAAGGAAATCCGCCCGGCGATCTACATAATCGATGTTCGCGCATCATTCGTGATCCAGCTTCACCTGTAGCAGAAGTGAGTGTAAGGGTTTTTTTCTGTATCTTTTCAAATCGCCTTTCTTAAAGGGGTCATCGGATGCAAAGTTCACTTTTTCATGTTGTTTGAACATTAATGTGTGTTGGCAGTGTATGTACAAATCTACCCTATAATGATAAAAATCCATGCAGTGGTTTTAATTAATCTGTAAAAATAATATCCCCTTTTTCAAATCAAGCCATTCTCAGATGCAGAGGCCGCTCCCACGATAGTTGATTGACATGAACGTCTTACCTCAGATCAGCTGTAACAGTCCGACCTCCATTGTTTCGATGCTGGAGCAGGGATGTAAGTTAGACAAGAATATCTCCGATTGAGGTGTTGTGTTGCTGGATGTAAAAATGAACATAGTGGTCGTCATTTACTCCCGACATCTGAGTCACTGAAGATGCAGTGGATTAAGTTTGTTTATTACGTGTCTATGTTCGCGCAAATCATTTGTGAATATAAGGTTTTTTTATGAATCTCTGCAATCACCTTTCCTAATAATGTGCTAGTTATCAAGTTTAGCAGCTAAATGCGGCTAAAGTAAACAGGCTCGTCACTCCACAGAGAGTAGAGTGGGGCGGGGCGAGCAGAGCTCATTAACATTTAAAGCAGCCTCGACCAGAACAGGATGATTTTTGCAGAGCTGATTTTGGCAAGGTAAAAAGGGTGTTGTTTTACACAACCATTGAAAATTTTTAACTAAAGTATATTATAGACTTTTCATTAAGACCCTAAAGAATCATATCAACTTGTGGAAAACGGACATCCGATGACCCCTTTAATAATGTGCTAGTTAGCAAGTTTTGTGGTTAAATGTGACTAAAGTAAACATTACGGCTCGTTACGCCACAGAAGAGAGGGGAGGGGTGAGCAGAAGTCATTAGCATTTAAAAAGGAACATGCAACAGAACGGCTCGCTCTAAATAGGGCTGATTTTGACAAGGTAAAAAGAGTGTTTTTTACACTACCACTGAGACATTTTAACCAAAGTGTGTTATATACTTCTCATTAAGGCCCTAAAGAATCACATCAACTTGTGGAAAATGGGCATCTGATGACCTTTTTAAAGTGTTTTGAAAAAACAGACTTATATTATGTTTTAAATGTTCCACTTAGTTTTTTTTTTTTTTTTTGCTTATTGTTGCATGTGTTATAGTCACATTTTTAATATGTTGTGTAAAATATGCTTTAAAGATTTAAAGCAGACTAAAACTGAGTAAAGTACACTTTTTCCACAACGGTAGAGCACATCAAATATGGTAAATAGCAACCTGAACTCATGACAAAAACATACCGTGGGAACTTTTTCGCAAGACGCACAATACGTACCGCCATGTACGTTTCATGACATATTCGATGTCAAATGTCCACTGAGTGGCGCTACAAAAAGTGCTCATTTTTTTCCTCAGAACAGATGAATGTATATATGGAACGTTTTATGTGACGTTGATTTTGTACGTGTCACTGCAGTTCTGACTTGAAACGTCCATTGAGTGGCACTATAACTCTAATGGTCTGTGATGTTTTAAAATTCTTCCCTTAAAATTCCACCTTATTCTTTAATGCAGAAGTTAGTTACTACTACTTCTGCTATAAAGCATATGTGAAGTTTCTGCACAAGGGCGCCCTCCGGCTTTCGAATTAGAATCAGAAAGAGCTTTATTGCCAAGTGTGTTTACACACACAAATACCTCTTGGTGTAAGGAGCTTCTAGTACAGAAAGTACAAACAATTTAATTCACATTACAGTGAATTAAACAGTCATTACATTACGCGTGTACTCAGCAATGCTCATAACACTCTACTTTAGGCAAAAATAGGAAAGATAATACTTTTCTCCAAAGAAACAGAATTCCTTGAATTATTATCGTGATAAATTTTTAAGCCCATATCACCCATCCCTAGCAGAAGTAAGCCTATGGGCGAGACTTCTGGTTTAATAGCCGCTATAGGGAAATAACAAGAAGAATAACAATGTGCAGTAAACGGTAAAACTGTATGCACTGCATTAAATATATTAAAGGAGAACTCCACTTCCAGAACAACAATTCACAAATAATTTACTCACCCCCTTGTCATCCAAGATGTTCATGTCTTTCTTTCTTCAGTCGTGAAGAAATTATGTTTCTTGAGGAAAGCATTTCAGGATTTTTCTTCATATAATGGACTGATATGGTGCCCCGATTTTGAACTTTCAAAATGCAGTTTAAATGCGGCTTCAAACGATCCCAAATGCAGTTGTACACGATCCCAGCTGAGAAAGAAGGGCCTTATCTAGTGTAACGATCGGTTATTATAATAGAAAGAATACAATTTATATACTTTTTAATGCCAAACGCTCGTCTTGTCTTACTCTGCTTGGACTGTTTTTGATCTTCTTTGCATGTTTACGTTGTAAAGACTGGGTCGGAACTTCTGCAGCGATGTAGGATGATTTTGAAATGATTTTTGAAGTTGAGGGAGAAAATACGACATACCCTAACTGTCTTGAGTCAGAATACACAGAGTTCATGGAGAGAAAGGCAAGACAGCGTTTGAGATGAAAAAGTATTTAAATTGTATTTTTTTAATGAAAACAGCTGATCCTTTTTCCTCTGCTGGGATCGTTTACAACCACATTTGGGATCATTTGAAGCCGCATTTAAACTGCCTTTTGGAAGTTCAAAATCGGGGCACCATATCAGTCCATTATATGGAGAAAAATGCAGAAATGTTTTCCTCAAAAAACGTAATTTCTTTACGACTGAAGAAAGAAAGACATGAACATCTTGGGTGACAAGGGGATGAGTACATTATATGTGAATCTTTGTTTTGGAAGTGGACTTCTCCTTTAATACATTAAAATGTGGTAAGACACACCAATTTAAATAGCTGGATGCAGATGAGACTGTAAGCTACACCCATAAAATGATACAAATGGCTGTGCTCAGCCTTACAGCAAAATAAGGTGGATATGTTAATAAAAAACTAAATTAAATCATCATCATATAAAGTGACTATGTCTCTTTAGAAGACTCAGATTAAATAGATTCATATGCATTACTCTTAATCTTTTGATTTCACTTTTTGAAGCGTAAAAGTTTTGGTATAATGGACTTTCAATGGAGAAACATTAAAGATATCTTTAAGGTTTCATTAAAGATATCTTCATTTGTGTTTCAAAGAGGAATGAAAGTTGACATGAGGGCGAGCAATTGATGAAAGAATTTCCATTTTAGGTTGATCTGTCCCTTCAATATTCTTTTGCCATTTTCCTCTTTTATTTGATGAAGTTATGATTTTTAATTTATACCGGTTCGCGTGTCTTACTGTTTCTTCATTAAAGATGATTCACGACACATTTTGAGATGAAAGCAAACAGACATTAACACGACAGCACAAATGACATAAAGCCGCACAGCGGCACTCAGTGTCACCTGTAAAACAATTCAAACTGTGCATGTGTTTCGAGGCAGTCATGTCAAAGATTGAAAGTCTACGACAGGCTTTTTGTCATGTTAACAACATTCCCATTGACCTTTAATAATGACCATGTCAAACAAAGAGTCACGGCGCTCGTACAGCGGAGGGCAGATGAGGCCAATAACGCCACCATTTCCGATTACATTTACATTTATTTTCTTGGCAGACGCTTTCCTACTGAAGCGATTTGCAAGAGGCTGCCTGCGTTGCATCGGTGCTAACAGCGGCGTGTTTGTGTGTCGTCTGACTATGCAGTGGAGTGCTGGGGTGCACACGAGTGTAAGTGTCATTAAACATATGCCATGTGAGCACATGTGCTCCCTATCACTGATTTTATGGTCTGTGTCTGTCTGTGAGTGTGCGTGTGTGTGGTCGCCCTGCGCATCTGTGCCTGAAATTACACGTTAGTGTGTATAGCCAAGTGTCCACTTGCAAGTGTATGTCTGTGTGTGTGTGTTGAGGCGGGCGCGGGAGGAAGCTGACAGCTGGGAGAGTGTATCAGTGTCCATGAAGATTGTGTTGATGTGCACAGTGTGTATCCGGCTTCTTTTCTGGCACCCGGTGTGTGTGAGGACAGGCCAGATGTGGTGTGAAAGCATGTGTGTGTGACTGATTGAGAGAGTGTAATTTGATGTGCGTCCTTATTTCCAGTCCAAGTTGTCAATGCGGATATGTAGACGAAACTTCACAAAGGATTTGCTCTGTTTTAAGAGTGCAGGTTGGTTCCTGAGCATCACTGTTTGTGGATCAGTTTAAAAAAGTGAAATCACTATCACACAGTCATTTCACTTTTTTGAACTGATCCACAAACAGTGACGCTCAGGAACTAACCTGCACTCTATATAAAGGGTATTGTTCAGTTTGTCTAAAAACAAATTACACTACATGCAGAAATTTTGTTTAAATCATATTTTCATTTGATACCTTAGTGTTGGTGTGCAGAACACATACTGATACTGATTCACACTACTTTTCCTAAAGGGTTTCTTTATTTGGGTGGGTGTTTATTTTGTTTATTTATTTATTAGTATTACAGTAAAACAGAAAGTGCTCTTTTGAAGTGGTCTTTGTAGTAAGTAAACTAAATTAAACATTGTCTACAAAATGGTATGTGTTACAGCTAATTTAGCCCTTTTTAAATGTTGAAATTAAGTTGCAAAAAGCCAAAAGAAAAAAAAAATGCTATACTGACTTGAATTAATTAACATTTTGGCTTATGCCAAAAGAAACTGTATTGATTAATGGAATAGTTCAGCCCGAAAATAGAAATTTGCTAAAAACGTACTCACCCTTAGGCCATTCAATATGTAGATGAGGTTGTTTATTCATTGGAACAGATTTGGAGAAATTTAGCATTATGTAATTTGCTCACCAATGGACCTTTTTCACATTTTCTTGTTTCTCAGCAGCAGAAGTCATCATAGTTGGGTTAACTTCAAGAACAGTGAATGGGAGAGTACCACAAATGTATCTTTTGCATTCCCATTTACAAACAGCAAAAGAAAAACTTCACGATAGTGTTTTCACAACTTTCAAAAAAGGGAAAAAATTGACAGAGACTGATAACGGCAGTCAGAAGAGGCAACGTCAAATTTACCGTCCCTCCTATAGGCGCTGCTTTAGAAACTCCCTCGCATTAGTGCTAGCTAGTTTTTTTTTGTAATTTGATGCAAAGGTGATGTAATACAAATTGTAATGTTATAAACGCACACAAAAAAAATCTAAATATAAACAACTTTCGAGGATTTATGATGCTGATGATCGTTGAAACCATTAGATCCTCTGCAGTGAATGGGTGCCGTCAGAATGAGAGTCAATAATCCACAAGTAATCCGCATGACTCCAGTCCATCAGTTAATGCCTTGTGAAGTGAAAAGCTGCATGTTTGTAAGAAACAAATCCATCAAGTCTTTCGAACTTTAAAATGTTGCATCCAGCCAAATATTATAATCCATTATAATGCTTCCTCCAGTGAAAAAGTCTTCTTGTTGTCCTCTCACATCAAAAGCCACCAACATATTCGTTTAGAACTGTTTTGAATGCTTGTAAACAGTGATTAATCTGTGCATATTTCTCTCCTGATTACAACTAGATTACAACTCACGGAAGAAAGTAATGTTATGGATCAAGGACTCTGAATTAGCTGGATTTTAAGATTTATAATTTTTTTTTTTTTTTGCATGAACAATTCCTTTATGTATGGTCTTCATAATTATTTTTTATGTTGTGTTGTAAGTTTTTGTCTTTTCAAAAATAAACATTTTTGTTTAAAGGAGAAGTTCGCTTCCAGAACAAAAATTTCTATGTAATTTTCTCACCCCCTTGTCATCCAAGATGTTCATGTCTTTCTTTCTTCAGTTGTAAAGAAATTATGTTTTTTTGAAGAAAACATTTCAGGATTTCCTCAATATAGTGGACTTCTATGGTGCCCGCTGCATTTAAATGTCCAAAATGCAGTTTAAATACAGCTTTAAAGGGCCCTAACGATCCCAGCCAAGGAAGGAGGGTCTTGTCTAGTGAAATAATCGGTTATTTTCTAAAAACAATACGATTTATATACTTTTTAACCGCAAATGCTCGTCTTGTCTAGCTCTGAGTATTCCGGTTCATGACAGTTAGGGTAGGTCGAAAAACTCCCATCTCATTTTCTCCTTCAACTTTAAAATCATCCTACATCGCTGCAAAAGTACCAACCCGGTGTTTACAAAGTAAACGTGGAAAGAAAATCAAACGCCCATTACAAAAGGTAAAACTGCAATGTAGGACGATTTTGAAGTTTAGGAAGAAAATGAGATGGGAGTTTTTCAACATACCCTAACTGTCATGAACCGGAATACACAGGGTTCACACAGAGCTAGACAAGATGAGCATTTGAGGTTAGAGAGTATATAAATTGTAATTTATTTTTAGAAAATAGCCGATCATTTCACTAGACAAGACCTTTCTTTTTTGGCTGGGATCATTTAGCCCTTTGAAGCTTCATTTAAACTGTATTTTGTACGTTCAAACTCGGGGGAACCATAGAGGTCCACTATGTGGAGAGAAATCCTGAAATGTTTTCCTCAAAAATCATAATTTCTTTATGACTGAAGAAAGAAAGACATTAACATCTTGAATGTAAATTATCTGTAAATGTTTGTTCTGGAAGTGAACTTATCCTTTGATATTATAGGGAACCCCAGGTATTAAGACTTGTATGGCTTAATATAACGTAAATGATGTCTCTTACTGAAATATGTAGTAGAAAACCCATGAAAGATTTACATTATTTAAACAATCCACATTGTTTTATACATATTTTGGACTATGGGGGGGCGTCATTATTTTGATGACATCAAATGGTTGCACTCGGGGGAACTACTGGCACTACCTTTTTCTATTTTTACCGCAACACAACTTGGAGAATAAAATACTGATACGATGCCACAATGTACGGCTTTTGGTTGTCTTCACTGCTTTCCTAGTGATAAGAAGAGGAGAAAAGAATGTGAAGATGCCTGTGGACGAGCAAAACTTTCTGAAGACCCGCTTCTTTGTTCTCTCAACTTTAGCCCTAAAGCCTTTGAGGCTTTTAGTAGACCACAGCTACTGAAAGAGCTTACAAACGGCAGAGACAAGAAACGCTAGATGCCAGCCTGGCAGGATGTAAACATGCCAGCGCTTGTCATGATGCAGCAGCCACTGAAAGAGTTCCTCAGCGTGGATTTTGGTTGATATCTGGACGTTTAGACTCCTTGTGAGTACGGCATTTGGTTTAAGACTATGTTTATATCAGTAGCTTTGGTCATCGTATTTTGTTTTAAATAGCAACAAAACAGGTAGTGCCAGTAGCTCACAGAATGCAACCACATCATTGAAATAATGGCGTCCCCCCATAGTCCAAGAAATGTATAAAAGAATGTAGTTTTTTTTTAAATAATGTAAATCTTTTTCATGGTTTTTCTACTACATTTTTAGTAAGAGATATCATTTACATTGCATTAAGCCATGCAAAAAAAGGAATACATATTTGGTCCAAAGTCAATTTTTTTCAGTGCACACATTGTGTTACATGTGTGTTGAGTGTTATTATGCAGCTCTTGTCAGTGAAGCTCACTCCTCACAGCGGTGTGTGTCTGAGAGGTGTGAGGAGGGATGCTGTAAGCGTGCTGCGTTTCAGCTCTACCTCTCCTCCTCCTTCATCTCCTCTCATCAGCACCTCCCACTCATCCTGTGCCACTCCACTGGCTCCCGATCCATTCACTCCCCACCGCACCGAACTGATAGGAGCACTACATTCACTTTTGCTCATGTAGAACTGTAACCGCTTTTCATTTTTGGATGCTCATCAGATGCTTCATTAGGTTTTTTGAAAGGCTTCATTCTCGATTTGCCAAAAATGTAAAACAATACGCTTGTTTGGGCTGCCCTCTGAAGAAAACCACATAGCGTGACGTGACCATCATTCCTTCACCCGAGACAAAAAACAAAAAAAACGCTTTAGCTGCGTCATGCTGTAGATAATACGACTGAGTCAATGACACATAATGACATTTTTTTTCCTCTTTTTTCAGGGGTCTTCAGGGGTCTATCATTTGTTTTTTTGTTTCTTTTTTGTTTTTTTTTCCTGAAAAAAATCTGCATGTTTTTTTGCACCATGTTGCAATTTTTTCTACTACTGTTAAGCACCGAAGTGGTTTTGTTAATTTTTTTTAAAAGAAAAAATTATAAAAAACATTAAAAAAATTCTTAAGATAATTGTAATTCTTTTTTGGCAGTAATACAACCCCAGAAATTAACAAAATGCTAGATTATGTGTATTCAAGTCTTTCCACAAAAAGAAATGCATTTTTAATGTATACTGTTTGACTATATCCAGACAAAAAAAATGAGTGCCGCTTTGTTGACCCGACTGTTGTGTTATCATTGCATCTAAATCTGTGTGTTTTTGCTGGATAATGGTCTTTTTGCACTGTGGCGCTCAGTGAACAGGCCACTCTCTCTGATGGATTGCATCTCCTGGCTTGCTTATTTCCCCTGCTCTCAGGAAGTCGGGTCTCTTTCTCCAGGGCAATTTCCACTTTAAATCTCAATCATATTCAAATGGTAGAGTGGCACAACACAACTGGGGTTTTTTATTTTTTATTATTAAACCCCCAACCAAGTTGATGAGGTTTTCCAGGTTTTTTTTAAATGAAACTGTGCGATTAATCTAGGCAACCAATGAATAGCTAATGCTCATGGTGGGCAGTCAATTATCTGTGGATAGAGGCAGGAGGAGGCCATTCCTGGTCATTTATAATTAAATTTTAGTTAAGAGTCAGTTTGAGCACTCGGTATCTTTGGAGGAGCTTTGATTCAACAGCTGAAGCTTGACTTACACGCATCATTTACCGCCATTGTTCAGTGCTAACAATCTTTTAAAGCTTCTTTAATTAGCTTCTCTAGTTAAATCCACTTGTACAATAAAAAAGGAAATGCTGAGGCCCACGCTGGTTAAAGAAATCCATATCCAACCTTGAGGTGCTGTGATACTTTGTGCTTTACACGGAAGCTCGGATCTTCTAAGGACTGGTGATGTTATGGAGGGTGAAGACGGATCTTAGGGCAGACGCTGCCCAGGGGCTCATAGATTTTGGATGGTTTATGATCCAAGTTGACTCACGGCATTTCCCCCGGTGTGTCCTTAGTACGGCTCTAATCCTTAAAACACTCCATTGTGCTTGACAGAAAGGCAGAATGCAGGATCTCAGTGGGGCCTGGAAGCTTAAGGGATGTGCTGGTTGAGCCAACCCCAGGCAGGGCATCATGTAGAGACCGCCACATAGGTTCATGGTGCTGAACTCCTACTCGAGGGTCCTCGGAGCCAGCTGCCGGCTGGTAACAGTTTCGAGGAGCTCATTCATCATTGCAGAGCCTTTGAATAGCAGCCAGATATTCAACCTAGGCCCTTTGGAAAAACCTAACTCTGCCTATATTTTTGCAGAATGTACACATACAATTCAGAGCAGTTTCCAGTTGAAAAGACCGTTAGTGGGAGTAAAAGTTCAACAACTTTGATTTATTTTCATACCAATTATTATTGCAGGGGAAGGTTATCAGTTAATAAAGGCTTATTTTCACGCATTTCCTTGCACAAAACTATGTTATGATCTCAAAACATTTACCCTGATTTGTAAATGAATACATTTCGACATACAACCAGCTTCATATGGCTTTTCTGACATAGTAAACTTGCTTAATAGCGCACCTGGTAAAGCTTGTGCTCCGGTACCAATCACGATAAAAGAGTTGAAAGGCTTCTGGAAGCAAGTTAAAATGGCATGGTTGCTTCAGCAACTCACTTTTGCTTTTGTTAACACTGTCAATTAGGTTTAGGGTAGGGCTGCCCCCTAATAGTCGACTAACCGTTAGTTGAAAAAAAATTCCACAGGAAGTGGCAAAGTCACGGAGTCTGTGAAGGACAGATCATTAACAGCTATCTGGTAATATAGTACATCGGGTAGGACACGCTTACCTATCATTCATCGACCTCAAATATGGCTTTTTATCTGAAATATGTAGGTAGCAGCAGCTTTACATGGCCGCTCAATCTAATGTTAACCTAGGCTGCGTCCGAAAGCCTAGTCAGCTGACTTGCTGCCTCGCTGCCTTATTAGGCAATGACTTCAAAGGCTCCGAAGGCAAGTCCGGGAACAGTTTCGGACAGACTTCAGAGGCAGCGGAACATGACGCCGTTGTTAGGTTACCTAACAGTTAAGTTGTACATTTTGGAGAAAAACAATCTTATACAGTTATATATAAATGCTTTAATACATAAAGACCTCGATGTTATTACCCACCGAAGGTCTGTGCGTCGGATAAGACGACTGGGAATGGCAGCTACTTTTTGCTTTAAAAAAAAATAAAAGCACTGATGCAAATAACATTGCAGAACATGTCATTGTTATTAGAGGCTGTTTCGATATTATTAGTAGTATATTGTAAATATTATTGTTATTTACTACTCATTTTAACCCTTTTAACATTTTTAAAAAATACTATTATTAAAAACAATATTGCTTATTATGGTTTTTTTACTATTCATAAAGTATATCATGGTCAAGATCTCATCTATTATAAAGTAAGTTTAATTTCAACAGAATATCTTTATTTATATAGCCTGTATGCACACGCACCAGATTGTGGGAAATCGAAGGCAGTGAAGGATACATCTATGCTGCCTTCGAAATTCGATGAAAAGAAAGTACCTCTGGACACAGGAAGCGAAGCACAATTTGGATTCGGATGTGCCTTGATGCCTTCCTGCCTTGGAATGCTGCTTCCGAAGGCAGCATTTTAGAGCTTTCGGACGCAGCCCTAGAAAAATGTGCACTAGTGAAGTGCGCTATGTGGAGTGTGGAAGCTGAATGTGGTCACTTGCCCTTAAAATACTCTGTCATTTTAATACTCAGAATACAACAGAACGTTGTGCTTTTGTAAAATAATGAAAGCAAACAGGATGTGCTTTTTGTCATCTCGAAAAATATATAGAGAGTGAAATGGCTACTTTCAAATGAACCAATTCAAATAATTCTCAAATTATGTAATCTGTATGAAACTTGCATATAGGCACATCACTACAGTGGAGATGACAAGACAGTGTCGCCGACTTCATCTCTTAAACCGAAAATAAAGAAAGCACTAGTTTATGAATAAATTAATAAAATGTAATGCAGTCTCCTTGCTGTTTTTCCCAGACACATTCATAATTATTATATCTGCCGGTGTGCTGTAGCACGGTTTATGTGTGCGCTTGAGCACTTATTAGGCTAGGTAGGCAATTAAGGCTCATTATGATGATTTATATGGCTTATTAATAAATGTGCGATTAGTTGACTAATCGCTTACCAGAAAAAAATCTTTAGTCGAGGACAGCCCTACTTTTCTAAAATAGTAAACTTGCTTGATAGCGCACCTGGTACAGCTTGTGCTCTGGTACGAATCACGATAAAGAGTTTCAAAGACTTCTAGTAGCAAGTTAAAATGGCATGGTTGCTTCAGCAACTCACTTTTGTTAACACTGTCAATTAGGTTTAACATATGGTTTAGTGTAGGTGGTATGTTATTTTCTTTAATCTTTCAGAACTCACTGTACATTTCATTTCCAAACTGCCACAATACGTCCAACAACCAGCTCAGAAAACACTGGCAGATTAATTTTCATGCTTTTAGCACCACTCACTGGACATTTCACTTTAAAGGGGCCATGAAATGCCCTTTTTTATTATTTTGTACTGTTCTCTGGGGTTTTTTACATCAAAAAACATCATAATTCAGAAGTAATAGGGTTTCTTCTGTCTTGTTTTGATCCCCCTCATTGGAACACTCTGTTTGAATAGGTGTGGCGGATTTTAGACTCTGAAGTAAATGCCCACTGGTATGATTGGCTAATAGTTGTGTTTGTTTGACAGCCAACATCCTTCACAGATGGATGTTGCTGTGATTTAGGGTAAGAACATATAAATACTCAGTACATGTCAAATAATATATAATGACAGACAAAGCAATAGTGACCACATAATAAAAACATTTACTCACACTTGTGAGTTGAAACATAACTGTCGGATCCAATATACTGTGGTCAGCACAGCATCATCTTTTAGATTCAATCTTTCTGAAAATCCTACATCAAATTGTTACTTGTTTGTAAACAAATCTGCGGTAAAATGAAGTGAACAAAAGACCAAATTCTTACTGAGATGGTCTGGAACTTCATTAAAAATAAAGTTCATCCACTCTTTCCTAACGTTGGGATCAGAAGGAAGGCAATGCAGGGACTGTTTTTTTACAACTTTGCACTGCAAAGCATCTTGCTGTCTGTGTATTCCTTTTTTGCTATTTACCTACATGCGCAAAATGGTGGACGGGCTAAACAGGCAAGCATTGATCTTCTTCTTTGGAGGTGGTGTTTTGCCGGACGATTACGTCGTAAAGTGGCTCATTCCACAAACTGTTGTTTTGGCAGATTGGCTTCAATATACGCTGTTTTTAATAAGAAAGTTCTGAGTTTTGAGAAACTTTAGAATCTTTTTATAGTACATTGACCTGTTTTATGTAAAAAGATCAAGGGAATTTTGATTTCTCAGTTCATGACCCCTTTAAAATTCTGAAATGTGCAAGAAGCAGCGTAATATGATTTGAAGAAATCTCTCTGCAGAGATTGGAAATATTAAAAAAGGAGAAAAATGTTTGATACAGTAGTTGGTGACAATGGGTGGATACATGGCGTGGTGTTGTTTAAAGGCCTGTTTTTCAAAAAATCAAGTTTAAGCGTGTCCTATGATTTCAGAAGGAAAAGAAAACGAGGTGAATTAAGGACCACTGTTCTTTTGTAAACCCTGTGAATGAATTGCGGGGGATCTATTTTATTAGAATGGCTTGTGAAATTGTTCATTCCTTATGGATGGGAAACTTGTTTTCTCAGCATGGATAAATTGGGCAAATTAATGTCTTAGGCTTAGCTTGTTATGTTAATTGAGGCCATGGGGGTTGTTTTTAGTGAATGGAAGTTATTAGGGTGCTGATTTATGAATGGGAGGATTCATAGGTGTTTCTTTGTTTTGTGAATGGGGACAGAAGTGCCCGTTGGATCGAATCGACTCAGCATAACTGCAAAAATGTGCACGTTCGAAGCAGAGGCACGGTGTGATCGGCTGGCACGCTACACGAGAACATAGTGTTCTTCAACCTCTAAAGCAGTTCAGGGCCTCCAAACAGAAGGCAGAAGGAGAGTGGGAAAATGTGAGCGAGCAAGAGAGAGAAAGTGAGCAAAAATGCTGCATAGAGGGCTGTGTGGAAAGGCCAGCTCACAGATTTCTCATTTCAGCTCTCAGGTTATCCAGAATGAATTGAGAAAAATGATTTTTCTTTTTTTTCTGTAATGTTGTTCTTGTTTATTTGTTCAGATGTGGCTGCTGTTTCAAACATCTCTGCTTCCTGCCTTCATCAGTGAAATAAATTACGAGATAATGAGAAAGAGGCTGTCATCGAGGACCTGCTATTTCTGACAGTGAATGTTATGACGGTTTTGAAACACGATGAAGCCAAGTGGATTGGTTATTATTTAAGACCAATATCAACATACGGAAGATTTCTGATTTTTAGGGCTCTAAACGAAATGTCCGTGTGTCAACTGGCTGTTCATTTTTCAGCTGTTTGGGTTCCATTTATTCGAACTGAATTCGGTTAAAACATAAAAGCTGTGTGTTTGTTAACGTACACACAAAACGCATCCATCAAGTGCATACTTGGCAGAAAAAAATACATCAACTTTTCTTGTTTTCAAATTCTTTTTTCCCCCTGGACATACTACTCCTTCATTATGATTTTAATAAAGTTTTTGCCTATATTAGTTAATTTCAAATAGTCCTCAAGTGTGACAAATGGATTTCTAAATGTACTGTACAAATATTTCATGTAGTCTTTTAAATAATAAAAGTCATTAAAGCTGCATGTATAACAGTTATGAAATAATTAGTTCTGTATAAAATAGTTTTAGATGGAGTACAGCTTGTCATACTGTAGGTCAACAGCCCTATTAGAGTATTGCATCACTCCTCTCATGCCGTCTGCATTGAAATCCCGAATTAAGTCTCCCATGCACTACATGTGCAGCAAGACAGCTTACTAGGTTTTGGAACAGAGCTGATCTACTTCTCTCAAATATATGCATTGTGCTGTGTTGGAAAGAAAGAATTTTAAACAGGTGGGAATAAAGCCAAATGAGAACTGCATTTTGTGTATTGCAGAGAAAGTTTTTGAGATGAAACCCCAGGAGTGCACTTACTGCTCTTTCTAACAGTGCTGTATTTGAAAAAAAAAAAATATATAAATGCTAGGAGCACTTTTGCTATTTTATCATTTAGCTGACACTTTTATCCAAAGAGTGCACTTATTACAGGGACCGTCCCCGTGGAGAAACCTGGGGTTAAGTGTCTTGTCCAAAAGTGCAATTATGATAATTCGTGAATTGCTCCTTGTGGGATTCAAGCTAGAGGTTGACCGATATTGGATTTTACCGATACCGATAACTAGGTTGGACCACACTGGCCGATACCGGTTAATTGACCGATAGTTTTTATTACTGAACGGAAAATAAATAGTGCTCTACTATTTAAAAAAAAAAAGTAGCCTACTGAACCATACTTTCTAAATGAATAAACATATTAATATTAATTATATATTGATCATTTTGTTAGTTCATTGTTCACTAATGTTAACAAAAGCAACTTAAAATTTTTAAGTATATCAGTAAATGCTTTTATCAATCTTAATGTTACAAATGGACTCATTTTGTAAAGTGCTACCATTACATCAACAATCAAGCTAAAGATGGCCATCTTTAAATATCTACACAAAGGCCACAGTATTAAAATTACATACATATGCTTGTTGTGTACTTTCACAATTTAACTGCTTCTGTTCTAGAACATTTGTGGTTATCTAATCAAAATATAAAAATATGTTAGTCACACAACGGGCAAAAGTGCAGCGCCACATCTAGAAGAACTTTCTCGTGCTGTATAACAAAGACTATAGGGACTTTACTGTATAATTACGACCTTTTCAGCCTCTCCAGCAACGGACCCAACCCGGAAAAAACTATCTGCATGGATTTTTGCCGATAACCGATAGTTCCGCCAATCAAAACCGATACATCGGTCGACCTCTAATTCAAACCTGTAACTTTCTATTTATCAACCTACTATAGATAGGGTTGGGTATCAAGAACCGGTTCCAAAAATCCAAGAACCGGGTATTCAATAAGACGCGTGCATTTCAATTCTGCTTAATGATTCCAGTGTTTACATTTTAACATGATGCTGTTTTTTTTGTCAGAAATGAAAGTAAACAGATGAGAAAGAAAATGTATGTGTAACAGGGCTGGGCAATAAATTGATAACGATAATTATCGCGCAATATAAATTTCCTCGATAACGAGTTCGATAAATGCGTCACTCAGACCGTTTATCCGCTCGGATTAAAGTTCAAAGGCCAGAACGGTGCGAACTTACTAGAGCAGATGCATTTGTCAAGTCCATGATGTCCCGTGGAATTTGGCTACTTTAACACTGTTGCTACGGGGTGTTTTTTTATGTCCGTGGGTTGAAGTGACCTGACGTGATATTTAGTCCCTGGAATGCAAATTTTACCATGGGAACCCAGCCAAAAAATATGTATTTACTCCCCAAATCCCCATGTAAACGGGATTGGGCTAGTTTTGAGTAGCAATTGGGCGGGTTTTGTTATGAAAATCTGGCAACCCTGACATTTACTCGCTGATGAGTCTCGGGACTAAACAGCTGTGAGATCCAGTGTGAAGCGCTAGAATTCAGTGAAGAACACAAATGACTCAGTTTAAGCCAGATGATACAGCACTGACAAACAGGAGGAACACTGTGCGCAACAATACAGTCAGAAGGCTTTTTAATCTACAAATTGTCATCTTCATATCATTTACCATAGATTTGCTGTAGTAGCACTAACTGCACAGTGGTATTGTGTCAGAAATGTGGGTATATTTTTGTCAAATTGTATTATATTATTAATGTAGGCATATATTGATGGAGGAGTAATTGAATTCAATTACAGTATTTTAAGCTATAGCATTTATGCTTTTATACTAAATGTATTTACTGTTTTTCATACAAATAATTACAAATAATTACAAATTATTACAAATAATATTTGTGGTTTATTATCATGATCTAAATGTATGCATCTATGAAAGAGCAAAGGTTAACTGAAAAAAAAAAAAAACAGTAAACTTAAAACACTCACTTAAAACAGTGAGAATAATTAAATTTCACCATATAAAAATGAGGTTGCTACAATTTTTACAGATATTACTGATTCTAAAAATGAACATATATCTACATCTGCATCCTAACTCAAGCCACTATCAAATGTGTACTTCTAAGAGACAATATTGTAGAATAATATGACCTGGCAACACAAACCTGTTTCTTGATTTGAAACAATATTACTCATTAAAACATGAAGAACTAAACGTTCTGTTAAGATATTAATTTTGTTAAGGAAAAAGTGTAAAAAAAAAAACATGAAGCATTTGAATCTGCTTTTAAACTTAAAGGAAATAAAAATTTGACATTTATCTGGATAATTATCCATATATCCCTGCACTGCACTTACTGCACGTCTGTAAACACAGCTCATAAAATGATTTAAATTTCTGTACCTGCAATTTGTTTAGTTGCATTTATTTATGCTAATTTATTTTCTTGTTCCTGTTTTATGACTGACTGCTTATTGTCTTTAACAATTTAATGTTTGAAATTGATATTAGTCTAGTTGTTTTTGCTGTGGTATTTTGCTCATGTTATTCAGCTGCTACATAAAGCTTTGTAAAAACACAGAATAGAAATGTTTGACCTGGTATTTTATTGACTTGTTTGTTATTGGAATCATTAAGAATCAGAATTGATTAGCAGAATCGGAATCAGAATCAATAAAATTCAAACTATACCCAACCTGGCTACTTAGTATAACAACCAGGTTGCTGAGGATGTAAAGGTTTAAACAATTTACCAGTTGGTGGAGAGTTTTGCACAAAACCTTTTGTGACTGCCATTTTATGGTACTTGTTGTTTCGTTTTGCTTTTTTTTCCCCCCAAATTCTGCTTTTATTTGTATTATTTTAGGAATTCCATTGTTTTTTGAAATCAGGGTTTTTGTTTGTTTTCATTTTTTTTGACTCCTTTTTAGTAGTTAATATATAATATAATAATAATATATTTATGTAACAACTTCTTCAAGTTAAACCAAACATTTATTTTGACAGGTTGTTGTGAAAACCTTTGAGTTGCTGTGTTTTTTCCTCAAATTACTGTGAGATGACAGTTGTCGCCATTCTTTCACACAACTTCATATTAAAAATCTTTTTTTTGTGGTTTAATATTCACAGACAATAGCCCATATCATGTTTTGATGTAATTGTGTAGATCTATTTTTGATCTGTTCATCCAAAAGTTGTGAAAGTCTGTGACATTCTGTGCTATAAAGCCCTCTTTACACCAGTGCATTTTCAGTTTAAAATGGCATTGTAAAATACAAATGATTCTCATCACTGGCATTTTTATTGCATTTCAGAAACTATCTCCGCCCACACTACACAGCTGAAAACGCATGGTCACATGACCATTCGTAATGAGCATGACATTATTGTTTACATGATCATCAAGGATATGCAGAGCGAATTTCAAAAGTTTTCTAAAAGTCTCCATTTTGGTCCGTTTACACTGAAATGCAACCCCGGAGTTATCAAACACAAAAACGGCATCTGCCATTTTTTGAAGTCGAAAATGCTGGAGTAGTGTAAATGACAGGTATAACCGTAGAAAAAGTTATGCGTTTTAAGATGTAAGCGCACTTGCGTAAACTTAGCCTAATTGTCTAGATTCTGTGATTCTGTTCACATTTTCCACAACACGGAAATCATAGGGCCCTAAATGAGTTGTACAAACACCCTACAGAATGGAAACGTTCAACGTAATTTTGTTGAGGCATAATGGCCTGCATGTTGTTTAATGCTGATGAGAGAATTAGGGGATACAGCTTGTTTTGTCTTAGTCCTCTGAGATTGAAGGTGAAAATCAGGTAAAGGAGGAAGATAAGGCAGCTATTGTCTTGTGAATGAGATTACTTTGAACTGCACTGTTGAAGTAGAGATCTTAGAGGTGAACTAGATTAAACTCACTGCTTTATGGTGATACAGCATCTCTGTTAAGCACTATTAACACACTCATGGTATCTAAATAGGGTAGTAATGTTTTTTGTGCAGTGCAGCGTGGGCTTTGTTGTCGTGATGAGGATCTGCGCCTGTGTGGAAGGGTGATGGATGACGTGGTCGTTTGTCAGCTAAAGTGCTTTCGATAGCGTCGGTCATCACGGTGCATGCGAAGCATTTTACGAGCTGTGTTTACAGCCGTGCAGTAAAGGGGAGCACTCTCACAGCCAGTGCGGTGCAGGGAATGCAGCCATGAGCTCAGCCATAATGATCACGAGCTGTCAATGCATATGGCCACAGATCCAGCCAGTGCGTGTGAATGCAGTCCATCTCGTGACTGGTGCATTCTGTTGTCCATTAGTTTGTTTGTTTGGTTTTCTGGGAAATGAGGGGCAGGGAACTGTTGGCAAGTTGCTTATAGGGCTGTTGCAATATACTGGCATGAGCAATATAAACGTGATATTAAAAACAAAAGCAAAAAAAGATATACTGATATGACATTTATGCTATATTCAGGTTGAAACTCCAGTATAGCAGATGTCTGTACTGCACCTTAAAGGGATAGTTCACCCAAAAATGAAAATCCTGTCATTAATTACTCACCCTCATGTTTCTCCAAACCTGTACGACTTTCGTTCATTTTCAGAACACAAATTAAGATGTTTTTGATTAAATCCAAGAGCTTTTTGACCCTGCATAGACAGCAATGCAACTGACATGTTCAAGGCCCAGAAAGGAAGTAAGGACATCCCTAAAATTGTCCATGTGACATCAGTGGTACTGTCATTTTATGAAGCTTTGAGAATACTTTTTGTGTGCAAAGAAAACAAAATAACTTTATTCAGAAATTTCTTCTCTTCCATGTCAATCTTTAATGCACATTCATGAGAGTACCAAGACGCATGCTGTACATAAAACAGAAGTAGTTTTGAAGATTTCTGAAGAAATCTAAAGATTTCGACAAAGAGTATGTCATGCAATTTTTTGAACCAGAATATACAGACAGTGAACTGAGAGATGAATGATCTGCGTCAGAAGACAGGCTCCAGCGTCAGCAGCACTACATGCATTTGTTGTGGTAATCTTGTGAATGTGCGTTGAAGACTGACATGGATAAAAAGTATTGTTGCAGCTTCATAAAATTAATGTTGAACCACTGATGTCACATGGAATATTTTAACAATGTCCTTACTACCTTTCTGGGTCTTGAACATAGTAGTTGTGTTGCTGTCTATGCAGGGACAGGAAGCTCATGTAATGTAAATGCGCTCAAGGCAATATAGTACATTGGACTGGATGTAAAGAAGTGCATAAATATGCATAGTTTTGTTTTAAAGGAATAGTTCACCTAAAAATTAAACGAGAATATTATTATTTACACAGCCACATGTCATTCCGAGCTGTGTGAGTTTGTTTCTTCTGTGGAACACAAAAGGTGTTTTATTTATTTATTCATTTAATTTGTATATATTTTTTATGAATGTCTTCATCTTCCCCTAGCAAGCTGTTAACTGCTGCAAAGGATCATTGTTTCAGAGAACTGAACTAGAGGACTGAACCAGTACGATTTATGAACAAATCATTCAGACTGTTTTTCTGAACTATCAATAGTACATTGAAAAGATCTGCTTTAAAATACTGGTTCATTCACAAAACGAACATCACCAGTGAGCAGGACTAACAAAGCTAGAATGAAAATCGAGATTTTTAGTTTCAAAAAGTTACCCTAAATATGTCTTAAAGGGACAGTTTGCCCAAAAATGAAAATTCTGTCATTAATTTCTCACCCGCATGTTGTTCCAAA
Source organism: Labeo rohita (assembly GCF_022985175.1). Classification (NCBI taxonomy): domain Eukaryota; kingdom Metazoa; phylum Chordata; class Actinopteri; order Cypriniformes; family Cyprinidae; genus Labeo; species Labeo rohita. The sequence goes on along the minus strand of NC_066884.1, from coordinate 23,519,903 downwards.
CCCGTAAGACTTTCGTTCATCTTTAGAACACAAATTAAGATATTTTTGATGAAATCCAAGATCTTTCTGACCCTGCATAGACTGCAACGCAACCAACATGTTCTAGGCTCAGAAAGGTAGTAAGGACATTGTTAAAATAGTCCATGTGACATCAGTAGTTTAACTGTAATGTCATAAAGCTGAAAGAATACTTTTTGTGTGCAAAGAAAACAAAAATAACAATTTTATTCAGCAATTTCTTCTCTTCCATGTCAGTCTTCCATGCCACATGTACCACGACACATACCTGTGGTGCTGCTGACACATGAGCCATGAGTCTCAAAAAGTAACTAAATACAGACTGTAAATATGCTTTAAAGGGATATTTCACTCAAAAATTAAAATTCTGTCATTACTTACCCACCCTCATGTCATTCCAAACCCGTAAGACCTTCATATGTGTTGTGGTACTCTTGTGAATGCGTGTCAAAGACTGACACAGAAAAGAAGAAATTTTTGAATAAAGTCGTGGTGATTCCAGGCAAAGCTCTCGGATTTCATCAAAAATATCTTAAAGGAGAAGTCCACTTCCAGAACAAAAATTGACAGATAATGTACTCACCCCTTGTCATCTAAGATGTTTATGTCTTTATTTCTTCAGCCGTAAAGAAATTATGTTTTCTGAGGGAAACATTTCAGGATTTTTTTCCATATAGTGGACTTCTATGGTGCCCCGATTTTGAACTTCCAACATGCAGTTTAAATGCGGCTTCAAACGATCCCAAACATGGTTGTAAACACTCCCAGCTAAGGATGAAGGGTCTTATCTAGTGAAACGATCGGTTATTTTCAAAAAAATAATACAATTTATATACTTTTTAATAGCAAATGCTCGTCTTGTCTTGCTCTGCCTGAACTGTTTTTTTTCCTGTTCACAGTTAGGGCTGTTTTACCTTTTTTGTTAAAGGTGTTTGATCTTCTTTGCATGCTCACTTTGCAAAGACTGTGCTGGTACTTCTGCAGCGATGTACAACGATTTTGAAATGATTTTTGAAGTTGAGGGAGAAAATACGTTTGGAATTTTTTGACATGCCCTAACTGTCTTGAACCAGAATACACAGAGTTCAGGGAAGTTCACAGTTCAGATGAGTGTTTGAGATTAAATATTTAATTTAAATTGTATTTTTAAATTGTATTTTTTTTTAATGAAAATAACCAATCATTTCACTAGACAAGACCCTTCTTCCTTGGTTAGAATCGTTTACAGCTGCATTTGGGATCATTTGAAGCCACATTTAAACTGCATTTTGGAAGTTTTAAATCGGGGCACCATATCAGTCCATTATATGGAGAAAAATCCTGAATTTTTTTCCTCAAAAAACATAATTTCTTTACAGCTGAAGAAAAAAAGACACGAACATCTTGGATGACAAGGGGTTGAGTACATTATCTTTTTTTGTTTTTTGTCTTTATTTTTGTTCTGGAAGTGAACTTCTCCTTTAATTTGTGTTCCAACGATGAACGAAGGTCTCACGGGTTTGGAACAACATGGGGGTGAGAAATTAAAGACAGAATTTTCATTTTGGGGTCAACTATCCCTTTAATGTATATTTGGAAAATGTACCGTTATTTGTCTAACATGTCCAATCATATAAAATATAATATGTTTCTGTCACATATACAAGTATCTTAGGATACAAGAATGACATAAGTGCAGTTTTTTTTGTAATAAAAACATTAAAATGTGCTGTCCTTGTGCTGTCTTATAATCTAGTAATGTTTTAAAAATACATTTTATGCTGTACATCATGAGCCTGAAATCATTTCATTGTAAGTAAACTGAACTGAACATCCCTTAAACATCTCTGAACTGAACTGAACTGAACTGAAAATAAAGTGTTCGCAGCATATTTAATAAACCAGTCAGGGGCACTAGAGATTTATGTAAATTTATATAGAGAGCCGTTATAGTAATGTACTCTGTAGTATTTTAGAATCGCCCGGGGGTCTGTAAGCAACAGCGAAGCACGAGTCCCTTTCTTTGTGGATGATATATCGCTGAGTGTTTTTGGCTCTCTTTGATGAATTCAGGACTGCGTGTGCACTTCCCACGTCTCCTACTGTACAATGCAACCTGTGGAAGCGGCAGTAAATTGCTGCTTTTGCACAACATTAGCACAGTGGGTTCCCAAATGACAGGCTCAGGCTATGATTACTCCAGGTTAATTTGATCCGACTCAAAAACAGTAATATGCTGTTGTGGAATGTGCTCAGATGCTCTTTCGTGTGTTCCAAACCCCCAACCCCCCTTCCCCCACCAACCTTACACACACACACACTCTCATACTGTCCCTTGTCTGTCAAAACTGGAGGATTGCCAGCATGTTTGTTCAGGCCAAACACGTACACACACCCCAGTAATCAATATTTCTCTCTTTCCCTCTATTCCTCCATATTTCATCCCTCTTTCTTATTCTCCACTCCCTCCATTTCCCATCCTCCCCATCCCTGTCCTCATCTTAGTCATTAGGACTATATTTACCTCTTCCAGCCAAACAGAATTCCAATGTCTGCCTGTCTCCCTCTTCCTCTCTGTCTGTCTCTATCCCTCCCATATTCTGCTTATTGCTTCGTCGTCTCTGGCCTCTTAATTCTTTCTCTCATTCATCTGAAGGACTCGTCAGGGTCAACAGACCAACAGGCTTAGCGCCGGATAAATAGAACAGAGGGAGAAAAAGAATGCAACAAAAAGAGAACAAACCCAGAAAGCGGTGACAGAATTGGGAGAGAGGGAATATTATGTCAGAGAGCCTGGTGATTCCAGGCAATTGCATTAACACCTGAAGTCATGAAACAGAGAGGAGCAGGCAGGAGGAGGCTGCCACAAAAGTAAATTGAAAATGATTTGCTTGTATTGTGTGTGTGTAAGTGAGATAGAAAGGAGCGTAAGACGGCACAGAACCACTTTCTTACATATCATCTGCGCTAACCTCTAACTCTCCGAATCGTTTTATTGGTGCGTGTTTGATCGTGTTGGTATGTGAGTGTGGGTATGAAGAATTTGTGTGGGTGTTTATATTTTAATCTTTGTTATTATTCATTCACCTTACAATAAGCACCATCCATTCTTTGACTTTGTTTTTATTAACGCGCACACACACACACACACACCTTAGAAGCTATATTGGTGAGGGCCTTGTGTAGACGCTGTGCTTTTGTGCTAAAATAATCATATTTGAGTCAATGATGTGACATAATTGCAGATCTTAAAATGTATTCATTACAAATACATTAAAATGCAGAGTAATTCATATATATATATATACATATATATATATATATTAAAAATACAACCGGTCTGTGATTAACTTTTATTTTCTAAATGTCTTGATAGCTTTATAAAAAATGGTTAAATATTAAAAATTAGTTAACTACTTTAGTTAACATGAACTAAGAATGACCAATGCTACTACAGCATTTATTAATCTTAATGTTATTTTCAACATGTACTAATGCATGATTATGCACTGTCAATTCACATGAAATAACAATGAACGACTGTATTTTCTACTAACTAACATTAACAAAGATTATTAAATAGCATAAGAAATGTACTGTTCATGCTAGCTAAAACATTAATTAATAGAACCTTAAGTGTTACCAAAAAAAAAAAAAAAACTTCAGGGTGATACAACAGTCCTGATATCATAATGAGGAAAATATGCAATACTGAGTTTAATTTAATTTAAAAATAACTAACTAAATAAATATGTTTCTTAGAAAGAGGCTGCTTACTAAATTGTAAATGTAAGAAAATGTAAAAAAAAAAGGTCAGCAAAAAATGTTGCTGATTTCATATGAATGTGTACAATTTGATTCTTTAAAATAATGTTAACACTTTTTGAATAAAATATAAAGTTTCACCTGTAATCTCACGCCTAAATCTAACCCTCATTGGGGGTGTAAGCATGAAACGTACGAATAGTATCTTACAAATTTATGTGAAATCTGCCACTATTTCACCAAAACATAAACTATTTATGAGTGTGATGGAGGACACCTGCATAATTGGCCAATTTAAGCTTTAAAAATTTATTTAAAACTTTTTTGAAATCATTGAAAATAATGGCTAAAGATATGTACACTACATTTACTTATTAGTTACACTCATTTATTTGTTTATTTTTTACAATTATGTTGACACCACTTGAGTTTCTCACAAACCATTTGAAAGTCCAAAGAGTACATTTGTAAGAAATTTTGTTTAAATTAGATTTATAATTAAGGATATTTTTTTTTATTATTTTTTTTTTTATCATTTATCATTTAATATCATTTAACTCTTTCCCCGCCAGCATTTTTGGAAAAAAAAAAAAAAAGAAGCTGCCAGCCACTGCCTGCCTTTTTGATCATTTTCTCTAAAATGTCATGGCCCCTAGAATATTTTGTTGTATGAATCTCTGAACATGCAATACATCAAAATAAAGACCAAAGTCTCTCATTTTAAACAAAACAATCTGTTTTATTCTAGCTTCAAGCATTCTTCTGAATGTAGGTAAGTTTCATTAAAAAAAAGCTACATTTTGAAAAAAAACCTTGAGAAAATCTGGATCATATTAAGTATGATGATCAAAGCAAAAATGCAGTAGATCGCTTCCATCAACATTCCCACAGATTTACAGTCCTTTACCACTTCCTGGGTCGACATTCTACTCAGTAACATTGTGCACTTTTCATTTATATGCTGTTTATTGTTGATGATCGCATTATTTTTCATATGCATCTGCTTACATATGATATAATTTTTGTTGGGCCCTATGAAATCTGTTTTGGGCAATTCCAGAGTTATGGATGTGACATATAAATGCTTAGAGAATGTATGTGTTACCAATATACCGAACCATCTGTTTATATTTTAATGAACCCTTGTCGATAGATTCTAAACATCTGAAAAATATCAGTCTATGCACAAGTTTTTTATGTTCAAAAAGGAAAATAATAATACATTATGGATGTGACAAAAAGGGACACCATTTTTGAGAGACTACATACTTTGTAGGATTTCTGTGAACTAATATGCACAAACCAGGTGCAATAATACCCAACAAATAGAGAAGGGATGGCTTTTCACAGAGCATATAATTGTTACTTTATTTTAATTTTGATGTGACTATTTATGAGGAATATGTGCTGTTATGGATGTGACGAAAGCCCGAAAACAGCACTTACTAGACTATGGAAAATCATGCACTAAAAATAAAAATGATTTAAAAAAACTTTAAGAGAGACCTCACATGGGTATTTGAATTTTTTGAATGTTTATTTTTTTTTTCATGGTTGACATTTGCATGAAATTACTCTTTATTTTTCACAAATTCCGTTTTAATTTTTTCAAAATTCCGTTTTTTTCCGTTTTAATTTTTCTGGATTCCATTTTTTTTACATTTTTAATTTTTCTGGACTCCTTTTTAATGATTAAATTGTATTAATCCACATTAATTAAAATCATGATATTTAAACATTTAAATATCATGATTATCATGATAAATTTAACATCAAATTTATTAAAAACAAACAATTACATGATTAGGGCCCAATTAAATGTTTTATTTTTTCCCACCTTATGTTTTATTGTTACCAAATTCTGTTTTAGCATGTCTAATTATTTGAATACATAAAAACAAGTTGATCTTTTCATTAATGAAAATTAAACAAATGTTATTTTTTTGGCAAATAAAGGGGATATACTATTACAGTTAAAATGTTGAAGAAATATTGTATGATTATTACTTAAAAAATAAGGTTTAATAACTTTAGTAGTAGTATTTCTGCCACAATGACTTTGAGTTAAACCAAACGTTTATTTTGACAGGTTGCCGTGAATACCTTTAAGACACATATGACGCTAGTTTACTCAAATTAAATGGTAGAGTGCTCAGTAACGTTACTCTCAGAGCAGTTCTGCTTTTCAACTATCGGGCCGAACGGTACGGTTTCAGTTGAGTTTCCACCTGAGTCAGGCACGGCATGGCACGGCACGATTACAAACCGTTCTCGGCCCGGAATTCTCAGTTAGACAACCGTGCAAAACCGTGCTGATAGAGTGTGTGTGCTAAGCGGAAGCACGCTATTTGATCAAACTGCCAAGTAAACAGGGATGTGGAAAAGTGATAACGTTGTTGTTAATGTATTTATGTTCTCATTTAGTGAGACAGCAGACGCTGAAATCACCGCGAGCGTTACGCGTGCTTCAGTACGAATACGTTAGTAAACGAAACCAGGCATCCACACCATCCATACAGAGACATGCAAAATATGCAGGTTTCAAATAGTCTTTTGCGGCTTAATTGTTACAAATACTAGTCCATATCGCGATTTGATTTAAGTGTAACGACCCACTTTTGATTAATCCATCCAAACTTTGACCAATTCCATGAGGTTCCTTTTGAACTGTAAATTCCGTTTTTATTACTGGATTCCGCAATTCCAGAAATCATAAAGCAGTATTTTTGCATCTTCCTCGTCTGTGTTTTTGATCGGGAGATTCTGGACTGGTTCGGGAGATGCGTAATAGTGCCCCTGAGTGTATAACACTGAAAACGTGGAAACACAGAAAACTCTGTTTGCTAGGAAAGAGTTAATTTATGCAAAAAAGCCCTCATATAAACTTGTTGCTATTATTACATGTGAAGTAAAACAAGAATGGTCTGATTTGTGAGCCAAAGACCACTTTAGATGTCCTCACAAGATCAGATAAACCTGTACACACAAGCTCACATGCAGTTTCTTTCTATCCCTCTATCAATTAGCATCCTGTGTTTCTCCATTTCACCCTGTGGCCTGAATAAAGCCCATTTAATTTTCTTGCCTCGTTTGTCAGTTCTCTTACTTTCTTGCCAACTCTCTTGTTCTAATTTTGCTTTCTTTTTCTCATTCTAAGCATTTACTCTCTATTTTTATAGCTTTTAAATGTAAGCAATATATTGCTTTTCTGATTGTATTTTAATGAGAGTTTCCCTTTTTCCTTCCTCACTCAGGCTTTCTTCGTACCCTCTTGTTTGGCCTCCTCGTTTGTTGCCATGGTCACAGTACCCACACTCTCTCTGCTATTGGCCCTGGTAGAATGGGCGGGTCAGACAAGCTCCTCCCCTCATCTCTTGCTCCGGCCCCGAGAGCGTGAACGAGACCCGGTGGCATCAATGCACTTCAACATCGCAGTGATCCACGCGGGCTCAACGGTTCAACAAGGGGAAGCAGGGGCTGCAGCAGCTGCGGGTAGGGTGCCTTACCCGGGCTTCGGACGTGTGCACAGCAGCTTTGGTGAGAGCGTCGTCACCCAGTGGGGATCCGCAAACGTAATCTGGCTCCAGGTCAGTCCGATAGAGGTCATGCAAATTAAATTGAATTGTGATTTTAAATGTAGAGTCGCTTGAATACCTGAACGCTTTGTTGATTGTGAACTGAAGTGTGAACACAAAAGTAGAGTGAAAATACAAGCACTTGAGTATTCATTCATAACTATAGAAATTAATGTGGTGTGAATGTGAACACGAATGTGAAGTGAATGTGAATTACCTACAGGTGAATGACAGCAGCCCCAGGACGCTGCTCTCTCAGCTGTGTGACTTGCTGGCAGCCAGACCCCTTCAGGGACTCGTGTATGAAGATGAGAGAGCCCTCCCGCTGGCCTCCGGCCCCCTGGCCCCCATGCTCGAGTTCGTTTCGGCCCAGACCGGCCTCCCCATCGTTGCTGTGGGAGGGGGAGCGGGTCTGGGCAGGGTACCACAGGTATGATTGCTTAGAGAATTTAGATGTTGTCACATTTACAGTTGCTCTACAAAAATCCAATCGTTTGCACTTGCATTTGTGATTTAAACTATAGCATTTGTGCATGTATATATTGAAAGTATTTAGACTTCTGTTTTTATACAAACACCTAGAAACCATAGTTACATCTTTACCATGATACCATGAGGTTTTAACTGTGGCTATCATGATCTAAATGTACTATGGAAAACCAATGGTTAATTTTAATAAAACTCAAACGGTAAGAATAATTATATTTCAACTCAATTATAATAATTATATTATATAACTCAAGCTACTACACTGTAAAAAATAAAAAAAAAACACAATTTGTTGAGTCAGCTTCAAATAATTTGTTACCCTGCTGCCTTAAAATTTTAAGTTCAGTCAACTAAAATAAGTTTATTCAACTTGAAATGTTAAATTATACTAAGTAACAACTTAGATATTTGTGTTTGCTAAACTTAACAGATGGGTAAGTAACCCAGCTGCCTTAAAAATTTTAAGTTGATTCAACTCAAATATCTTGTCACTTAGTATAATTTAACATTTCAAGTTGAATAAACTTATTTTGAGTTGACTGAACTTAAAATTTTAAGGCAGCCAGGTTACAAATTATTTTAAGTTGACTCAACAAATAGTTTTTTACAGTGTACTACTACTTTACAAATGACTGGAAAAGTGTTAAAAAAAATTCAAAATTGTTTATGTTTATCATGTTCTGGCACAAAAAGTAGCTTAAAACCACAGTTAACAGTCTGGTTTCTACATTTTAGTAAGGCACAAAATCTGCCTTTAAACTTGAAAGAAATAAAGAATTTGAAATTTATCATGATAATTATCAATATCGACTGATTAATATTATATTAATCGACTGTATTATACTATATTAATATTGCCCAGCCCTACTTTAGAGTTTGATTTCACTCACTTTAATGTAACTGGATTCACAATTAGAAATCAACTAGTGATTATTCACAACGATTCTGTAATCTAAGTTAAATTCATTTGGCTTAACCTCCTGAGCTCATTTCATTGATCTACCTTTTCACAGCGGAAATCTCTCAATATAGACAAAACGGATTTTAAATACAGAACCAAAGAAACCTGTCCTGTTTGATGTATTCCCTGTAACCCTGTGAGGTTTAAGCTAGTGTCAGCAGATGCAAAGTCAAATTCCTATAAAAAAAACGACTATACAGAGCCAGTACGATTGATTTTGATTCTGAAGCTGTCTTAAAAATTTTTTTTTTTTTACCCCTGATTAACTGTACTGTCTATTCCATTTAATAGGACAATAAAACTAGGCCACTGAGGATTTCTTAGACCTGTCTGAATAGTCTCAGATGCACTTTAGTGGCACTGAATTATCTGACATCGTTGTTGTTTCTGAAAAGGGGAAAAAAAAAACATATTTGAGTTTCTTTGGACTTTGGAGATTCCTCACAAACATCTCTCTCTGCAAGCTCTTGGTGTTAATGAGCTCTAACACTTGCTAGATAGTGTTTGGCTTGCTGCAGTGCTATAAGGGCATTGTTTGTTAATGGTACCGCCTGAGGAGGGCCGTTAAACGGACAGAGATAGGGCTGCCGACGTCTCTGTCGGGGCCTGATCGGGGCACACCGATAACTGTAGGAAGGGATGGCATTACTAACATCCATTTGGATAAATAGCGAGGGCAAGGGTCGTGCATTACCGCTGCAGGCCATATGGTCTGCTCTTTTTTTTCCCCCCTCGTGTTCACTGAAGTGCTTCGGTCTGGGTTTTGCAATTTCAGTTGCTTGTCTCCACATTCATAACATGTTCTCCCTAGCACAGTGTGAAAGCAACAAAGGTAAAAAGACATTTTGATTCACAAATGTTTAGTTTTTTATTATTATTCACTGTGGAGACACAATATTGAATCCTTTTAATGATGTCGCATTGAATCCTACACTCTCTCGGACCCACGCGTACACTCAACGCCAGTGCAAATTAAATTTAAAGCTGCGCGACGTACTCCAGTGACGATTAGAGTCGCTGAAGTACTTCCCTCGTGTTCCTACGGCAGCTGCATATCTTAGAAACTATAAGAAATTGAATTCCTATGATGTTTTAAGGAGGTAATAAATAGTATTCAATCACAGGAAAGTAGTTATTTTTCCCTTAATTGCACTGCAGAAGATGAGCTCTGTCTGCCGTTACGATTAGAGAACGCCACATTAGAAGAAATGTAGTTCCCATGATGCCTTATGCAAGGAATGAATCAGCTGTCTTTAGTCTTGGGGAATGTCGTCGTTTACCTTCTTAATTACTCTGCAGGAGACCGGCTCAATCTTCCTGCAGTTCAGCTCTTCCACCGCACTCCAATTGGAGGTGATCTTTGAGGTGCTGGAGGAGTACGATTGGACGGCCTTCTCGGTGGTGTCCACACGTCACCATGGCTACCAGGACTTCCTGTCAGTCGTGGAAGGTTTGACCGACGGGTCATTCATCGGCTGGGAGAAGAAGAGCGTAGTGATGTTGAATTTAACCGACGACCCGGGAGGAGCGCGCACACGGCGGCTACTGAAAGAGAACGAAGCGCAGGTAGAGAGGGAAGGTCATTGCGTTTCTGTCTTGCTTATTCGCTCATTTAATCATTCGTTTACTCTCCCTCCCTCCACCTGACATCACTTCCTGTCGTTAACCGTTTGTTTGACTTTTTCTTTCGGCTGTCGTCGCCACCGTCTTTCTCTGACCTCTCGCTGTCCTTTCTCTCAGTCTCATTCCCGTTCTCATCTCTACCTATATTTGTGTAATTCGTAGTGTGTGTGTGTGTATGTGTGTGTCGCAGGTTGTCCTCTGTCTCCCCCTGGCTCCAGGCTGTTATTGTTCTGTGTATGTGTGTGTTAGAGGGTGTTATTGTGCCTTGTGGGTCCCAGTACACTGATGTCAGTGTTAATATAACACAGAGCCTGTGGCGGTGCAGCCCAATGCCGTATGCATTAGATTCAGTCTGCAGTGCTTCTGCTCAATTACACATACTCACATACACACACACACTCCGAAATAAATATTGTATGCATACATAAAGTATGCGTTTATATACACGCATAGAGTCGCATGGTAGAATATATAAAGTTGTTAGATTACGCTGGGTGGTATGACAGTGGTAGAAATGTGTCAGAGATTGCTATACTGTTTATAGTACTGCAGTGTATCTGCTGTGTGATGTTAAAAAAAAAAATAATCCAACACTAAGCGAAAAGTTATAGTCTGCTCTTCACACTGTGTTGCAGAGTTGTTTTCAGTCTGGGCGCCTTTGTTGATTCCAATGAGAGCAATTTAGTTTTGACATTTATTTAGTGAACATTGCATATTGAATATTGTTTTTATTGTTTAATGCTAGACTTATTATTCATTTCTTCAGAATTATCTAGTTATTGGTTTGGGGTTATCTAAGGCTCATGATATAAAATTTACAGTGAAAATAATGTGAATGCACAATACTGGGTTAAAATAGACTTTTTAAATATTTAGAATGTATTATCACATATATATAGTATAGTATATTGACCTATTTTGGATATTTTATTGTACATGTTAACTTCTAATTTTATATTATGTGTGTTATCTAATGAACACAAATTAATATTTAAGCAATTTTAAATAATGTAAAACTTGTATCAAATTAAAATGTTTTTGTTTTTATTTGTTTTTTTTTTTAATTATTGGATATTTATTGGCCTATAGTAAATTTTCAGCATTATTACTCCAGTCTTTAGTGTCACATGATCCTTCAGAAATCATTCTAATATGCTGATTTGCTGTTCTAGAAACATCTTTAATTATTATTATTAATATTTAAAACAGTTGAGTACATTTTTTTTCAGAATTCTTTAATGAATATAAAGATCCAAAGATCAGCATTTATCTGAAATAAAAAGCTTCTGTAACATTATACACTATACCATTCTTTTTTTTTTTAATTTATAGAAATTCATATTTTTATTTAGCAAGGATGCTTTAAATTGATCAAAAGTAATGATAAAGACATATAATATATAATGTTACAAAAGATTTCTATTTCAGATAAATGCTGTTATTCTGAACTTCCTATTCATCAGAGAAACCTGAAAAAAAATTCTACTCAGCTGTTTTTAACATAATAATAATAATAAATGTTTTTCTGAGCAGCAAATCAGAATGAATTCTGAAGGATCATGTGACTGGAATAATAATACTAAAAATTCAGCTTTGAAATCACAGGAATAAATCACTTATTATTTTTTTTAAATATTATAGTGTAATAAAATATTATATAACATATATGTTAAAATATATTCAAAAAGAAAACAGTTATTTCAAACAGTACATATATATATATATATAATATGTTTTATATACATTTTATTGCTTTTGCTGTATTTTGGATCAAATAAATTCAGGCTTGGTGAGCAGAAGACACTTCTTTAAAAAAAACATTAAAAAATCTTTTGACTGGTAGTGTATTTAAAAGCACTATAATAATTTATCTTAATCATTTGATTAAATTGTAATGTTTTTAATTATTTAAATAATAAATGTAATTGTGAAGTTGTGATCCCTTCATTTAATTTTAAATAAATTGAATAGATTTTTAATGCTTTTTATTTATTATTTAATATTACATATTAGGAAAAAAATTATGTATGATTTTAATATCAGCTGCTGTATTTATTGGTTATCAACTATAACATAATATACTTAATGGCTTATCATTGTCAGTCAGAATATTAACATTGGTGCCTCCCTAAAAATAATTACATTTGGTACAAAAGGTAATTATAATGCACAGCAAGGTACCCGCAAGCCCTTTAGCTGTGAATATATTTAAAACACGTCATGATCTTATTGCTAAACATTATCAAGTGGTACTTTTCTGCTAAAAGATATAGTCCTTGACAATAAAGCTATGCAGCAAAAATATCTGCTATGGAAACTGCACAGTGATGTGGTGAACTGGTGTTTTTCACTTATTTTGTGAATTTTGGCACGACTGCGACGCAGTGTTGACCAAAAGCCAGGACCAAGAACTATTTTATATTGTAATATACACATTACTATTATTATAGTATTACTCATACAGTGATTTTCAATGTACAGCCCACTCCTGTAGACACATACACACACACACAGAACAGGAACATAATTTCATCACTTAATCTGTCCTGTTCAGGGCTGGTGAGTTTAGATACTCGTTGGAGTTTCTATCTATTTATTCTATCATTCTCTTGTTCTTTTCCCAGTTCTCTAGCCCTCTCTCTCTCTCTCTCTTACAGTCTATCTCTCTTGGGTTTTTTCTCTCTCATGCATTGTAAAGGTGAAATCTTTAGTCCCTCTCTCAGTTTCTGCTTTTTACTGTTCTTTCCTTCCTTTCTCTCTCTCCCTCCCAGACGTGCTAGTTTCCTTTCTTCCTTTATCTTTCTCTCTTTCTCTTTTCATCCATCCAGCATCCGTCTTTCTTCATTAAAGCATGTCTCAGCCCCATTACTCCGAAGCTGCTCCTCTCCTGTAAAATCATTTCTGTCTGTTACTGTATGCCTGGGATAAATCCTAATACATTAGGGCTGCAGCTAAGCTGTTTTGTTAATGTTGGTTAGTTCTTTAATTAGATATTTTAGATATCTTGACCAATATTGCTCTTTAAACAATATGCACATGTCAAATTCCATAATTTACACTGTGCACAGAGTGGTTAAATAATGTAAATCGGTCACGTCTTACAGTTTAAAAGCAGCTGAATAAATAGCATTGACATTTACATACTGTAGTACATCAATCTACAGTAATCAGTTTATGAATTCCTGTAATGAAAGCTTAATTTTTCAGTAATCCCTTTAATGTTAGTTTTCATATATCATTTATTACAGTGTGTCTAGGATTTTAAGTTGCAATCTAAATTCACTGATCCAAGTGATTGCACTCCCTTTCTGCTGTGTTCCATTTAATTGACATGAATGCTCTATGAAGTATCTGAAATTTAATGTCAACAGCGACATTTTAATTGCTCTTTTGATATTGGGACTTTTAGGCTCTGTTTTGTAAAATGGAGATGCTCTCATTATAAAAAAATTAACAGTAAAATGTCTGAACTGTTGGAAGTTCTCCAAGCATATTATGAAGTGGTTTTATAAATAAGTTCCAGGCCTAAAAAGCCAATACCTCTCCTGTCCTCTTTTCCATTCCTCCTTCTCATTCCGCTCATGGTTTCTTCCTCCCTTTTGACCTCTGTGTTCTTGTTTGCACTCTCTTTTGTTTCCTCTCTTGCTCCTGCTCTCTGGTTTTCATCTTGGTCCCCTCTGTCCTCTTTGCCCCTACTCCCACTCTAGGTGCGTTTGTTGTACTGCTCTCAGGAGGAGGCAGAACAGGTGTTCCACGCTGCTTGGGCAGCTGGTCAGGCCGGCGCCTCTCACATATGGTTCGCGGTTGGTCCGGCTCTGTCCGAGCTGGGCCTGACCGGACTACCCAATCGGCTGTTTGCGGTCAGGCCGCAGGGCTGGAGGGATGAGCCCCGCAGACGCATTGCCCGTGGGGTGTCCATTCTTACCCACGGAGCTGTCGCGTTGCGTAAGGACTACGGAGCCACTGGAGGACCGCACTTTGTCACTAACTGTCAGACGGATGGCAACAGAACACAGAGGATTCGCGGCAGAATGAAGTAAGACACACTTCTTTCCTCCAATACAAGATGTGACTTGTTTTGCACAGAGAGATGCAACATGTCTCACACCAAGCAGCACAACACTTTTGGCTATATGAAAGTGACTGAACTTTCACAAAGCATTTAACTTATGTAATGTGCTGTGTTAAGAGAAATTGAATATTTAGTAGGGGGTGGGATTTGATTTTATCAGATTAGATTTCATTGGGCAGAGAAAGAAGGTTGTAACACAATTGGTTAAAGGGATAGTTCACCCAAAAATGAAAATCAGCCCATTGTTTACTCACCCTCCAGGCATTCTAGGTGTATATGACTTCCTTCTTTCATACAAATCCAGTCGGAGGTATATTAAAAATTATCCTCGCACTTCCAAGCTTTAGAATAGCATGGGTCGGTGTTTCTCTTCATTGGTCTAAAACAAGTCCAATAAAGTGCATCCAGTAAAGTGCCTCACATGGCTCCGTGAATAAACTTTTAAAAAATAGTGTATTTATTGGGGGAAAAAAATAATTAAAGAAATAGTTCACCCAAAAATGAAAATTAGCCCATTATTTACTCACCCTCCACAAATCCTAGGTGTATATGATTTCCTTCTTTCCTTCTTTCAAATCTGAGTTATATTAAAAATTATCCTGGCACTTTCAAGCTTTAGAATAGCATAGATGGCTGTTTCTCTTCATTAGTCCAAAACAAGTCCAATAAAGTGCATCCATCCATAACAAAATGTGCCTCACACGGCTCCGGAGAACTGATGCATTTTTGTAAGAAAATATCCATATTTAAAACGTAAAAATCACCTTAATCTAGCTTGCGCCAACAATCGTACACGGAAGCGGATGACGCAGGACGTCGGTGTTGCGCATGCGCCGGTGAGTCTCACACAAACCAACGTTTGTTTACAGGAGCAAAGGAAGCAAAGTTTCCTTACTTTAGCAAAGGAAAACCGGTCTCCTCTTGGTTCATATCAAAATCCTTCGCGTCTGAGTTTGTCACTTCCAAGTGGCGCATGCGCAACACCAACAGAGCTGCTTCTGTGTACGACCAGTCGGCACAAGCTAGATTAAAGTGATTCTTACATTTATTTTATATTTTTCTTACAAAAATGCATATGCATAAAATGCATTTTACTAGATTCCATTTTTTCCCCCCCATTTTATTTTTTCTAGACTCTGTTTTAATGGTTATTAATCAAAATAATATTCAAAAAGCATCTCCAATTAATTGGAATAATGAAATGTTCACAATTTCACAGCAACTTATTTAAAGTTTAACAAAAATTTTATATTTAAGGCCCTATGAAATGTGTGGGTTTTTTTCTCAATTTTAGTTTTATTTTGAAAAAATTCTGTGTTTTCCATTAATTTCCTGTATTCCATTTTAACGATTTTATTACATATTTATAATCAAAAATCAAAATTAACTGATTTTATAAAGCAAATATATTTTTTTTTTATTTTTTATTTTATTATTATTTTTAGTATTATAATTTTTATTTTATTCATTTAATTTTTTCCAGAAATACTGTGTTGTGTACTTACATTTTTTGGTAAATAAATTCAGGTAAATCATTTTCTCGTAAATATTCCTTTAATATAAAATTAATGTTTTAATAATAATTTTATTGTTAGTAGTAGTACTGTCATTGCATTAAATAATACAAATTTTGTCACAGTTTCTTCAAGTTAAACTAAGCTTTTATTTTGAACTTTCCATTTTTATGACTAGATTCCGTGATTCCATCTGCATCTGCCATGGAATCATGATAATCATAGGGCCCTATGTAACATTAAAGACATTAACAAAAATATTATATCAAATAAATACTATTGATATTTAGACATTTCTAAGAATCAACTGTTTCCCATATTGATAATAATAAGAAATCTTGAGCAGCAAATCAGCATATTAGAATGATTTCTGAAGGGTCATGTGACTGGAGTAATGACTGCTGAAGCTTTGCCTTTGCAGAAATAAATTACATTTTAAAATATAAGTAAATAGAAAATAGTTGTTTTAAAATTGGAATAATATATTTTAAAATATTACTGTTTTTTACTGTATTTTTGATCAAATATATGCAGCCTTCTTTTAAATTTTTTTTGTATAATATTACAAAACGTAATAATGCTACAGAATATTATAAAAGAAAGATTCTAAAAACCAGCATTTTTGTGCACTAATGTATTGTGGACTATATAACCAATGACATATATTTAAAAAATTTAATTTTAATTTCATGTTAACTACGGAGTAGCATAGTAGTTAGAGCTGCCATACAAGAAATGGATTTAGATGTTTTCACAGGAGCAAATTAAATAATTAACCAAATAATTAAGTCATCTTTGTCCATGGTGCAATCAGAGTATTTAAATTGAGTAATTATGATTCATTTCCACACAAACACGCCTCCTTTCTATGTAAATTAGGCTCATTGTACTGTAAATTGGGCTTTATTCACAATAAAATGAAAGCAGGTGACAAATGAATCTTTATATGAAAGGGATGTTTGTGCGCACTCTCTAGCGATCATGACAGCAGTAAATCAGCTGATTATTATCAAATGATGGAGAAGAGTGTTATAACCGGGCATTTATCCAGATTCACCTGTAGTAAAGTGCACTTTCTGTGCACTTTTCCTGAGATTATTTAGCTGTCTGGATATCTATGGGACTGTACTGTACATGCTCACAGCTTTTGTGAATGTGCATTCATGATGTTGCCTGCGTAATTCATTGAGCGAATCAAGTGCTAAACCAGCACATGCTTTCAGCGTAGATTAAAAGTGTATTATGCTGATCTTGAATATCTTAAAAAAGCCCTCTATTTATGTTCACCCTGAGAACTGTGTTTAAAGCTCATTTCATTTGGCATTAACCTTCAACTTTTCTGCTTTGTTGCATTTATAGTAAGTCTATTTATCCGTAATGACACACTCTAATGAGAGTGAAAGTGCTGCACCTTTGGGGCATAAACGTCCTTTACTCCCCCACCACAGGGACTGTAGTGGGAGGCGTTCAACATGCCCCTCTATTTAAGAAGACAACATGGGTGGGAGGGGATAAACAATAGCAGCAGGCCTAAACGCTGTGTCTACCCTGAAAGCAAGCAATGCAGCAAAACTAAAAGAGGCCCATTAGAATCAACAAGCATGTGCCAGTTTCATTTATTATAATTAGAAGATTATGCACTTATTTTTAACACAAGAGCAGACTGGGCTGTTTTTAACTTCCATTATCAGCTGCTTCTAGTTATGTTAAGTTAGCTAGTCCATTATGTTGCTCCATGTTGCAAACTGGTATGTTATCATATTATTTTAATTCGAGATGCACAGTATTATCAGAACATTAGCGGCATCAGCTGATTTGAAAAAATGATCCGAATAAGACGAATAGCTCACATTCGCTCAGGGTGTCCTAGCGATAGTAACTAGCGTGTGCTGTAGCAACAGCGGGAGGGTCCCCGAGTCTTAAAGAGGAAGTCCACTTTCAGAACAACAATTTACAAATAATTTACTCACCTCCTTGTCAACCAAGATGTTCATGTCTTTCTGTCTTCAGTTGTAAAGAAATTATTATTATTAAAAATTATTATAATTAGAAATTATAATCAAAGGGCTCTAAATGATCCCAGCCGAGGAAGAAGGGTCTTATCTAGAGAAACGATCTGTCTTTTTTTTTTTTTTTTTTCGAAAAAAAAAAAAAAAAATTTGTATACTTTTTAAGCACAAAAGCTCACGTAGCACAGGCTCTAGGATGCGCGTCCATGATGCTACGAATTAGTGATGGGTTGTTCTTGAACGATTTGTTCATTTCGAACGAATCTTTAATGTGACTCGGAAGAATGAGTCGTTTTGGGGAGTGATTCGTTCAGTCGCGCATGCGCAACATCCTGTTAGGTTCTGTACTGGAATTAGTTCACCTGTTTCGAGTCTTCGGGTTTTTCGAGTCATTCGTTCATCTTATGCGGCTGTCACGTGATGAACGAACGACTCAAACCCGAAAACTTGTCAGATTAGATGTAAAGTGAGCTAATCGTAGACTAAAGACAAGTAAAAAATGAATGAATCTTTTCTGTTTCTTACAGCATTATAGTTTTGTCTTGTTTGTAGTGTGATCAATGTTTGTGTAAGCAGTAGATGTGTTAGGGAAGTAACACATAACATTTTAATTATATTTTGCCAAAATGAACGAAATGAACGAAACAACTCAAGATTCGTTCATTTTGCTTAACGAGACTCAAAGGTCCAAGTTGTTAAAATGATCCGAACTTCCCATCACTACTACGTTTCATGTCTAAGTTCATCGCCTGTGTAGAGAATGGCAAAAAAACTCCATCTTATTTTCTCCTACAACTTCAGAATCGTCCGACATCGTTGTACCTTTTTGTTTGTAAACAGCGTTTGACTTACTTGCACTTTCCTAGTCTTTGTGCGTTTTCTTGCAATTGTGAGTTTATATCTTGCAATTCAGATTTTTTTTTCTCAGAATTGTGAGATATAAACTCGCAACTGCAAGAGAAAACGTCAGCATTGCATGATATGAACTTGCAATTGTGGGTTATAAAGTCAGAATTGCAAGATATAAACTCGCAAATCTGACTTTTTTTCTTAAAATTGCGTGATATAATTTTTTTAAACATTGCAAGTAAAAAAGTCAGTATTGCATGATATAAACCTGCAGTTCTAAGAAATAAAGTCTGACTTGTAAGACAAAAACTTCCAGTTACAAGGTATAAAATCAGTATTGCGTGATATAAACTCGCAATTCTGAAAAATAACTTTTTTACGATTTAAATCTTGCAATGCTGACTTAACACGCAATCGCATGTTAAATCAGAATTGTGAGATATAAACTCACAATTCCGAGAACATATCAGTCTTTTTTTCCCATCAAAATTGGACTTTATAACTTTCAACTGCTCAATTCTGCCTTTTTTCTCACAATTCTGATTTTTTTTTAGAATTATGAGAAAAGTCAGAATTGCAGGTTTTTATCTCGCAATTGTGAGTTTATATCATGCAATTCTGAGAAAAAAGTTACATCTCGCAATTATGACTATAACTTACAATTGTGAGTTTATATCTAGCAATTGAGATTTTATAATTCACAACTGTGAGTTTATATTTCACAAATCTGAGAATGGCAATTATTGTATGGCAGCTCTAACTACTATGCTACTCCATAGTTAACATGAAATTAAAATGAAGTTTTTAAATAAATCATTGGTTATTTAGTCCACAATACATTAGTGCACAAAAATGTTGGCTTTTAGAATCTTTCTTTTAAAATATTCTGCAGCATTATTACATTTTGTAACATTATACAATATTTTTGTAACGAAGGCGCTGAGGCGGCGTTAGAATCCATATGCAGAGGTTTATTGTACAAAGCAGCAAACATACACGTAAAACCAGGCAATGGGTCGTTAACCAGAAAGCAGTCCACTCTTTCGACAGTCCAAGGGTAATCCGTAAATCGTAGTGAGAAAGCCAGGCAATAAGGTCAAACCTTGATATCAGTCCACACAGTTCAACAATCCAGAAAGGGTAATCCAAGAAATCGGTAGTCAGAAAACGAGGCAGAATCATACACGTGCAAACAAATCAGAGTAATCAGAAAACGCTTGGTAAGGCAGGTAAACTGGCAATACTTCGCAATGTGTGAGCACATGGTGAGTCCTTAAATACTGCCAAACAGGAAGTAGCAGTAGAAGCAGCAGAGGGAGCGCGCAGTCAGTATTCGGGTGATGGCTCCCTCTGCTGGCTTGGCATTACAGAACCCCTCCCTCTAGGAGCGACTCCTGGAGCTCGACGAGGACGTCCCCGTGGTCGTGGTGCTGGACGGTCGGGTCTGGCTCGGTGGAATTCCTCTATGAGAGACGGATCCAGAATGTCGCTGGCGGCTACCCATGACCTCTCCTCAGGTCCATAGCCCTCCCAGTCCACCAAATATTGGAGCTGACCCCCTCTACTCCGAGAGTCCAGCAACTCCTTCACCTGATATGCAGGCAAGCCGTCCACTTCCAGGGGTGGCGGCGGTTCTGGGGCCATCTGGCCGGGGTCAGCCTCCGGGTGGACCGGTTTGAGGAGCGATACATGGAAGGAGGGAGAGATACGGTAGTTAGGAGGAAGCTCAAGCTGGTATGTAACTTCATTAATTCGTTTAAGAATTTTAAATGGGCCTACATACCTTGGGCTGAGCTTCCTGCTGGGCAGCCGCAGCTTGATGTCCCGTGTAGAGAGCCAGACCCGCTGTCCAGGTTGGTAGGGAGGGTGTGGCAGGCGGCGTCTGTTGGCCTGAATCTCCTGATTCCTTACAGCCCGCTGGAGACGCACATGGGCACTGTCCCACACCCTCTCGCTACGCTTAATCCAGTCATCGACTGCCGGCACTGAAGACGGTTCACCTGACCACGGGAACATCGGCGGCTGAAACCCCAGGACACACTGAAAGGGGGTGAGGCCTGTAGAGGAATGGGTGAGTGAATTTTGGGCATATTCAGCCCAGGGGAGAAACTCGGACCATCTGTGTTGCTCACGACTGCAATAGGTGCGAAGATATCGACCGATCTCCTGATTTAATCTCTCCACCTGGCCATTACTCTGAGGATGGTAACCTGAGGTGAGACTGACATTAATGTCGAGTTGCTTGCAGAAGGCTTTCCAGACTTGGGATGTGAACTGAGTTCCTCTGTCGCTTACAATGTCCTCAGGTAAGCCATAGACACGGAAGACATGGTGGAAGAGGGCTAAGGCAGTTTCCATGGCTGTGGGGAGACCTTTCAAAGGAATTAAACGGCAGGATTTGGAAAAACGATCGATGATTACCAG
Source organism: Labeo rohita (assembly GCF_022985175.1). NCBI lineage: Eukaryota > Metazoa > Chordata > Actinopteri > Cypriniformes > Cyprinidae > Labeo > Labeo rohita. Next base: position 23,498,625 of record NC_066884.1, on the reverse strand, counting down.
TATGGCTGTGAACTCCTGGGAAGGTGGCAGGTCAGTGACGAAATCGATTGATAGATGGGACCAGGGCGTTGTGGAATAGGTAAGGGCTGGAGTAGACCTGACGGTAGTTCCTTGGGGGTCTTAGATTGAGCACAGATCTGGCAGGATTTGACATAGGTAGCGGTGTCTTTGGTCATGGATGGCCACCAGAATGAGTTCTTTAGGAGATGTAGAGTTCGTGATATACCTGGGTGGCCAGCACTGAGAGAGGTGTGGACCCATTGGAGTACTTGGTGACGCATTTCTTGAGGTACGTAGTGCTTATTAGGTGGACATTGTGGTGGTGGTGGATCTTGATCGTGTCTGCGTTGGATTTCCTCCATGATATCCCATGAGACAGGGGCCAGAATGATGGTGGGTGGAAGGATGGGTTCCGGTGGATGAGTGTCTAGATGAGGATCATGTTGCCGGGAGAGAGCATCTGCCTTGCTATTTTTGCTGCCTGGTCGGTAAGTGACTGTGAAGTTAAACCGGGTGAAAAAGAGAGCCCATCGAGCCTGGCGTGGATTTAGTCTCTTTGCACCTTTGATATACTCAAGGTTCTTGTGGTCTGTGATTACTTGGAAGGGATGACGAGCGCCCTCCAGCCAGTGTCGCCACTCTTCGATAGCTGCTTTCATGGACAACAGCTCCTTGTTTCCAACGTCGTAATTTCGTTCGGCACTGGTGAGTTTTCTGGAGTAGAAGGCGCAAGGATGGAGTTTGCCTGGTTGACCATGACGTTGAGAGAGAATGGCTCCAATTCCACAGTCCGATGCATCCACCTCCACGACAAACGGTAATTCGGGATTGGGGTGCTTCAGAATAGGGGCTGACGTGAAACTTGTCTTGAGTGCGGAAAACGCTCGATCTGCCTCCTCTGTCCAACAGAGTTTCTTGGGTTTGTTCTTTAACAGTGAGGTAAGAGGAGCAGCTATGGTGCTATAATTACGTATGAATCGTCGGTAGAAATTTGCGAAGCCCAGAAATCTCTGAAGCTCCTTAATGGTTGAGGGTTGAGGCCAACCTGTGACTGCCTGAATCTTCGTGGGATCCATCTTGACCCCCTGGTGACTGACCTCATAGCCCAGGAAGGATGTCTGGTGGACGTGGAATTCACATTTCTCTGCCTTGACATACAATTGGTTATCCAGTAGACGGGATAAGACTGCATGCACGTGAGTGATGTGTTCTGTCTCTGACTTGGAGTAAATCAGGATATCGTCAATGTAGGCGATTACAAACTTGTTCATGAAGTCCTTCAGAATTTCATTTATGAATGACTGAAATACAGCTGGGGCGTTGGCTAACCCATACGGCATCACCTGATATTCGTAGTGCCCCCTAGTGGTGAGAAATGCAGTCTTCCATTCATCTCCTTCCTTGATCCTGATGAGGTTATATGCACTTCGTAAGTCAAGTTTGGTGTAAATGGTGGCTTCCCGCAGTTGTTCTAGAGCCGGGGGTACAAGAGGCAATGGGTAACGGAACTTCATTGTGACGTTGTTGAGTCCACGGTAATCGATGCACGGCCTCAGACCTCCATCCTTCTTGGCTACGAAGAAGAAGCCTGCTGCTGCGGGGGATGTTGATGCACGGATGAAACCTGATTCTAGTGCTTCCTCAATGTACTCCTCCATAGCCTGGTCCTCCATTCTAGACAACGGGTACACCTTACTCTTAGGTGGCATGGCGTTCGGCAGCAGGTCAATGGTACAGTCCCATGGCCGGTGTGGAGGGAGTAAGGTAGCCTTGGTTTTAATGAAAACTTCTGATAGATCTTGATACTGCTCAGGAATGGAGATTTTTACCTTCGTGTCTGGACTTTCAATGCTTGTGGTGAGACAGGGTTGTGGTTGAGCAGGAAGACAGTTCCTTAAACAGAAATGTGACCAGTGAGTTAATTCCCCTTGATTCCACGAGATGGCAGGATCATGGATGGAGAGCCAGGGGAATCCGAGGATAATCTCGTACTTGGGTGAATCAACCACATACAGGGTAATGTTCTCCTGATGAAGTAATCCAACCTGCAGTTTCACTGTCTTGGTTTGATGGTGGATGCCGTGGTCGATGAGAGTATCATTGATGGCTTTGATTCGAATGGGCGGGATGCATGGTTGAGTTGGAATGTTGAATTTTTCTACGATGTCCTTATTGATGATGTTCAACGCAGCCCCAGAGTCAATCATCGCTGTCAGATCGAGAGAGAGGGTATCAGTTCTTATGGTAACCGGCAGTGTCAAAGATTTGTATTGTAATATGGAGAGGTTTTGGATATTTACCTTTGAGGAGGTCTTCCCACAGCCATGGAAACTGCCTTAGCCCTCTTCCACCATGTCTTCCGTGTCTATGGCTTACCTGAGGACATTGTAAGCGACAGAGGAACTCAGTTCACATCCCAAGTCTGGAAAGCCTTCTGCAAGCAACTCGACATTAATGTCAGTCTCACCTCAGGTTACCATCCTCAGAGTAATCAGAAAACGCTTGGTAAGGCAGGTAAACTGGCAATACTTCGCAATGTGTGAGCATTGTCCTTAAATACTGCCAAACAGGAAGTAGCAGTAGAAGCAGCAGAGGGAGCGCGCAGTCAGTATTCGGGTGATGGCTCCCTCTGCTGACTTGGCATTACAATTTTTTTAAAGGCTGCATTTATTTGATCAAAAATACAGTAAAAAACAGTAATATTCTAAAATATATTATTCCAATTTTAAAATAACTATTTTCTATTTAGTTATATTTTAAAATGTAATTTATTTCTGCCAAGGCAAAGCTTCAGCAGTCATTACACATGAAATCATTCTAATATGCTGATTTTCTGCTCAGGATTTCTTATTATTATCAATATTGGAAACAGTTGCTTTGCTTGATACTTCTGTGGAAACTGATCTCAGAATTGTGAGATAAAATGTCACAATAACCTTTATTTATTTATTTTGTTTATTCAGTGGCAGAAATGGGCTTCCATAGGAGAGATTTGGTGTTGTTAAAAAAAAAAAAGGGAATATATATCAATGTTAGCTATCGGCCAAAATTATTTAAAAAATGTCGGCATATCGGATATCGTCAAAAATGTAATATCATGCATTCCTGTTTTTAATGTATTATCGTAATCATAAACACTGGTTATATTGCAAAATAGTTTTTGGTTTATTGTTTATTGCTTTATTATTAGTTATATACCTGTAGTGGTCAATCAATCTTGCTGATACACAGGAAATATCTCTACGTTATTTTTTTTTATATATATATTGTCATGACGTGAAGCTTTATTTACAAAATCGTCCCCTTAATGTAGGTAGTATTTTGTCATTAAATGTTCATTAATGTGATAAAAATGGCATTTAAGTGCAAAAAACGTTATATCCATGACATCATGAACTATGAAGAGATTCTTTGAAACAGTCAGCGTTATTGTAGTCTCATCATATTTTCATTAGCAGTATGTTTAAAATGTGTAATTATCATCACCGCATTTTCATTTCCATTTCATCTTCGTTATCGCTGGTAAAAGAAATTTAATAAACAGTTTCAACAATAATTTTGATGAGAAAACAACTGGCTGCCAGTCATGAAACTAAATTTACAACAGCCTGAACTTTAAAAAAAAAAAGTGTTAGCCAGCTTTAATAGCGTATTTTACACATTGTAGCGAGAAATTACATGGACTCACTGAGCAGAAACTCTCAACGTAACACCCATCAGTGTGACTCACACTCATTACACATCAGAAGAGGATTGATGGGGAAAAGAGATTCACCTGTTTAGTGCTGCTGATGTAATTACGCTTTGCTAAATAGGCTTATACATAATGGTTGTGCATGTATTTATCACAGAGATCTCTGCAGGAGTGCTGTGCGGAATATTCACAAAAGGAGAGGAAACTTCACTCCCTCATACTTGTTCACCCAGTCAGATTTTTAAATGTGCAGCCTTCATTTTGCCAAAAGCATATTGGATTTAAGATAAAACGATTCATTTGAAGCAGTCACAAAGAATGTCACATTTAGGCGCTGTTCGGGGTATTTTACTGGTTTAGATTAAATGCTCGAAATAGAGTGACTGCCTCCTTTGATTCCATTGCTGAAGGAAATAAAATGGTTACCTTCACCACAGTCTCGCAATCTGACCTAATTAGGATGTTTGTGAAGTGCTCGGTGAGAGATTTCCTCTTTGACGTGTCCTCAGAGTCTTCCATACTAATTCTTTCTGGGTCTCTTCCATCTCAACAGCTCTGTTCTCTCCGCTTTGCAGGTATTTCAGTAACATCACCCTCGGTGGGCGGGACTATTCCTTCAATAACGAGGGCTACCTGGCCAATCCCTTTCTGGATGTCATCTCCTACACGCCTGGGAGTGGCTGGGAAGACGTAAGAACTAATCAGAATTCTATTTCTGTTCGTTCTTGTGTAACCGCTGTTATGGATTGGTAATGTCCAGGATGAAAAGCAGCATTGCAGTAGCCATGCTGAGCACTGCAGTAGCAATGCGCTGGAATGCATTTTGAAAGGAGATCACACATCATTCGGGACCGGCCGCTTTTCGTGCGCTGTTAATTACGCATATGAACGATTGCATTACACATTGCGATTTAAAGGTAGCGACAGCCCGTTGCTTTAATAAAAGGTGCGATTTACTTCATCGTAATGATGTACTTGCTGTCTAAGAGCTGCGAGCCTAATGTTCCAGGATGTAGCAGTAAGACGTATAGATTGAAAGCAGTTTTAAAATGATATACAACTTGACACTACACTAATTTCGAAAACCATTTCCCATGACAGTTCACAGCAGAAAAAACCCATTACAATTAACTCTGAACAATGCATCACATTGTGCAGCAGAGAGAACGGTTTGGTGTTGACGGTGCACTTCTGCCGTACCGCACAGAACCGTTAAATCCTCATTGATATAAACATATAATTAGGGTTTCAAGAGGACGTACATAATGTACAATTAGCTCCTGTTTACATTTGGCCCTGTTATCTGCACACATACATGATACCCACAGTGTGTTATTAAGATTAGCAGTGCTTTCCTACATTATTAGCTTGTGACTTTATTATTATGCGAAGAACAGTAACCGAAAAATGATTAATTGTGAAATGTTTTTAGAGAGCGGATTTGATTTCACTCTCTTTCCCCTCTCCCCCTTCCTTCGCTAGTTACGTTTGTGTTAAGTGTGTCTGAGCGGAGAAGGAATAAATAAATAAATGAATAAAAACTCCCTTAAATTTATTGGCTTCTCGTATATCAGCGTATCGTAGGTGCCACATGGGACGTTGCGGCTCTACGTTTCTCCCGCAGAGCGCTGCTGTCGTGAGACAAAATAACTGATCCCAAACCCAGCTGAGTAAATATAGCCGGGGAGAATGTCATATACATGAAGGTGCCACTCAAACCGATGCCTTAAAACAGAATTATTAATATTTAGATGCCACAAAGACAAGCGTAGAGACTGAAAATTGTAATCCCTGGCAGCACTTGTGTTCTCCACCTCTACAATCTGTTAACAGAGAAAATGACAGCGGATTATGTACTTGGGAGAAATTCTAATTCCTTCGGGCAAAATTCACTGACATTGAACCATAAGAGCAAAGTTTCATGTTAGAGTGGGGGTTATTTTTTGCTGATTTCTTGTCACAGACCATACACACTACACTCTTAAAAATAAAGGTTCTTCATTGGCATCAATGGTTCTGTGGAGAACCTTGAACATCCATGGAACCTTTCAAATGCAGAAAAGGTTCTTTATAGTCCAAAAAGTTTCTTTAGATTTAATGTTAATTTCGTCAACCAAAACTATGACGAAATAATGTACGTTGATTTTTTTTCTTTTTTTTTTTTTTTTTACCATGACTAAGACGAGGCGACAGTAAGGTCAATAAACGAAAACTGACTACACTGTAAAAACACAATTTGTTAAGTCAGCTTAAAATAATTTGTTACCCTGGCTGCCTTAAAATTTTAAGTTCAGTCAACTCAAATAAGTTTAGTCAACTTGAAATGTTAAGTTGTACTAAGTGACAACTTGAATATTTGAGTTGACTTAACAAAAATTTTTCGAAAAAGTCGAATCAACTCAAATATCTAAGTTGTCACTTAGTACAACTTAACATTTCAGGTTGACTAAACTGTTTTTGAGTTGACTGAACTTAAAATTTTAAGGCAGCCAGGTAACAAATTATTTTAAGTTGACTCAACAAATTATTTTTTACAGTGTGCAGTTTTGTTGACAAAAAAGGACGAGACCAAAATGCATTTAAAAAAATTAAAACTTTACCAAAAACCTCTCTTTATTTTCTTCAAAGAAAATGAGACAAAAATCTGACAACCATCCGACGATGATCTGAAAACACAGACAAACAAGCTGGAGTTTAGTTATCTAAATGACAGCCGCTCTGTGTTCTGTCATGAGATCTCGACTATATTTTTTGCGATTGTGGTTGCTGAATAAATGCACTTACTCAACCGCTGTTGTTTTAATAGAAAAACATAGGCTATTGCAATTTGGAATTAGTGGAATTACTATTAGGAATATTATAATATTTTTTGTTTGTTTTACCAGTTTTCATAATGTACACAGAGAGAGTTTTTGGTATTAATTTATGTAATAAAAAGCCCATAATAAATCAGTACACAAGATGAGGTAAAATAAACCATGTGGATGAGTCCACATACACTGTAAAAAACAATATGTTGAGTCAACTTAAAATAATTTGTTACCACGCTGCCTTAAAAATTTGAGTTAAGTCAACTTGAAATGTTAAGTTGTACTTAGTGACAACCTAGATATTTGAGTTGATTCAACTTAAAATGTTAATGCAGCTGGGTTACAAATGTGGCTTTTAAGTTTAACAAACTAAATTTTTAGTTTAGTCAACTCAAATATCTAAACTGTCACTTAGTACAACTTAAAGTTGACTAAACTTATTTGAGTTGACTTATGAATGAAATACGAATGAAACACGGACCAAATACTTCTAAACGAACCAAAAACAGGAAGTAATGACAAGATGCGACGCTATGCAACATTATTTTATGAAGGGAACAAGCGGTGTATCCAAAACAAAATGAGCAGAGGGCAAACGCTGAGCAACAAGGAGGTAAAGTGCTTTTTATTAGCTCCTTGTGAGTTCACAGGTGGTGAAAATAAAATCATATACATGAAACAATGAGCACGCTTAGTCCAATAGGCGGCATTAGGTGTATTCGACTAAAAGCGGTGATGAACAGGCCAATCAGTGAATGGATACTTTGATATCATTCACCTGCATTGCCGCTTTAAGGCGAACGCACCTTTTCCTTTTGTTGGCAGTGTTCGGTGAGTTCCGGCACAAAATATTCGTCATTCTACCCGACCAGTCAGGTTGTGAACGCATCACTATGCCTTTAGGTTCAGTATCTTTAGGTTCACTTTCAGAAATGCCCTTTTGGAACCTTTATTTTTAAGAGTGTATAGCTTAAAATCAATGCTTTTCAGGTGAATTCTCATGACTCAGACCAATGATTGTGGTTCGAACGGCAGCACGTTTCTGTCGAGCGTCAGGCTCACGCTTGCTGGCTCCGGTAGGAGAGTGAGAGGATGCACAGGGATTGTGTTGCCCAGGGCGTCTTGAAAGGTCGAGTGTTGATCGTTTGTTCTGTTGATGTTCTTGTGTAGGCTTTGTTTAGGTGCCAGCGAATGACTTCCTCCTCGCTGTCTGTTCTACATTTAGTCCATTCTGAATCAGGCCAGCCTTTCATTTCCGTAAAATCTTTCTTTTCTCTTGTATTAAAGAGATCGTTAAACCAAAAATAGTATTCTGTCATCATATACTCTCATGCCGTTCCAAACCCAAATGATTTTCTTTCTTCAGTCGATCATAAAAGGAGATGCCAGACAGTACGTTAATGATGCTCTTTTCTACACAATGAAAGTGAATGGTGACTACTGGGGCTGTCAAGCTGCAAAAATTAAAAAAAAAAAAAAAACTATAAAAGTGTCATGAAAGAGGTCCATGTAATGCTATATTTAAAGACTTCTGAAATCTTATGCTAGCTCAACCCGTTTTCATGAGAAAATGTAACTATGTGTTTAAATACTTAAACAGTAACCACTGTAGCACGAAAGAAGAGTACACTTACAATTATGGAGGCTTACAGCTGTCAGAAAATAGTAGGAAGTGTAGAAGCCCTTGCTTTGAATGACTTCAGCACATCTGTGGCTGGAGGACATCACTAGTTTCTCACATTGTGCTAGTGTGATCTTGGTCCACTCTTCTTCCACTCTCTTCCACAGTTCGGTGGGTTTCTTAGCCATAACTTTGTCACCAAGGATTTTCAAGATTTTCATTTGAGTTTATGTGAGGACTCTGGGCTGGCCATTTCATTATTTCAGTGTTCTCAGCTTCAAGAAACTGCTTTATCTGTTTTGCTGTGTGATGGGGGCATTGTCTTGCATGAAATTGCACACTGATTGGGAGCTGCATGTTGCTGAAGGAGGTTCTGATGAACATTTGCATTCACCCTGCCATGTATCTGCATAAGAGGCCCAACTCCTGTTGCAGAAAACATCCCACAAACCATGACACTTCAGCTTTCACCTTTCACTGACTTCTTTATGCACTTGGACCTCAGTCTTTCCCTAGTTTGACACCAAACATAATGTTACCCATCAGACCCAAAACTTTCTCTCATGACTAAAGTGTACTTTGGACTAGTTCTTTTCTATCTACACAGCATGCTTCTCAGCAAAGATGAGCTTAGCCTTTTGATTCTTTCTGCTGATGAGAGGCTTGGTCACTGCGTAGTGCACTTTCAGTCTGACTTTTCTTAAATATGCTGACACAGATATTTACCATGATCAGTACTGAACTGGCAAGCAATTCCAGCTGCAGTGCTGAACCGATTCCCCATTGATATTCCCTGCATTATCCTGTCTTCTCGTCCAATTGTCTTGTCTAGATGACCAGCCTTTTTGAGGATATGGTGAATTAGTGTCATTGTAAACCTGCAATATTCAAGAAATCACAGATTTGGAATGACCGGTTTCCCTGACAGAGACTGAAAGGGTCATCCCTTTTGGCCTTCATCTGGACAACCTCCTTTCGCAGGATTTCAGTCACCTTAAAGCAGCCCGCCATATTAAATTCTCTATGAAAATTAGAGGAATGCTGCCAGTTAAATAGGGTTTGTAATATAATTAAGTTAATTAGCACCAGGTGCCAAATTAACACCAATAATTTGGAGGTATTTGTAAGTGTTCTCTAATTCTCAAGTTATTTTTTAATTATCTCATTTAAGTTTTTTATACTGTGCTTCAGAATACATTTAATTTATAAAATATGCTAAAAAAAAAACTCTGCCCTTATGCTCCTGTTAGGATAGCTTCAAATATGACTAAGTAGTGACCTTGAAATTTAGTCAATTGTAGGTTGTTCTTTCATTTTGATCTCCACTGAAATGCTATGAGGATAGCTTTTCGTGGGGAACAGACTGAAATATATTTTGAAATATATTTTATGTATTAACATTGCTATTTGTAAATCATAAAAATCCATAAAAAATATATATTTTATTATTATTGTTATTTTTAAATATATGACTACTACTTCAGGTTTTAAAACGGCATTAGTAAATTTTGAGAGATTTTATTTTTCTATTCCTTTAAAACTTTCTGGCTTTTTGTTTGGGGGAAGAGGGTTGGGGAGGGGGGTAAATGTAATGGCACACTCCATAAAAGACGGTATTTTGTCGATTTTGAAATCTGTGCACGGAATAACTCCTAAAAACCCATCAAGCGGTGCAACAGTCTGTTAAGGGTTGCATGGTGCTAGTTCTGACTTTGGCGCCTTCGTCTCATTTGCAGATATGTTCTGGAGAAAAATGCTGTTAGAGACATCTGGATGCTTTTGTATTTCATAGTCACGGAGTCTTTGTCATTCACATAAAATATTTAATGGGCCTCCATAATGTACATTTAAAAGGCTTCCACGCTGACTATAGGAGGTTTTCAATTTCCATTTGTTTTAGGAGGGCGCTCTATTAAAACGCCACGCTCGCCGTCTTTGTCTTCGCTCCGTTTTGTCTCTGGTTCTCGTAAATGCATTCCGTCTAACACGTAGAGTAGACAATGGCTGTGGATGACTCAACTTCCAGAAGCCCGTCGTGCACAAGGCACTTCATGTGACGGCTTCCACACGCAGCATTTAAAGCGTTTTAACAAACTAACTGCTACAGCGCTTTTGATCCCATTTGTCCACGCTGTTTTCACAAATCGATACATATCAGGGGGGAGACGTTTAAGAAATGAAATGCCAAGCACATTTCTCCAAACCCTCTTTGTACCTGTCAGGATGTGTCCATGTGTGTTTATGCCGTGTAAATCTGCTAGTGGATTTGTAAGGATCGCGCTGGGGTAAAAGCGACTCGTTTTATCCTCCTCTCACAGGGACGTTCAGAGGGACGCGGGTGTCATGGCAGCATGTTTGTGTTTCACCCTGTGAAAGCATTATCCGTTCCCAGGGGAGGCGGTGTTTGATCAGGCCCCTGCTCTACCTCTGCCTGCATGAGGCTCTGCCCCCTCAGCTTGGGCCCAGATCTCTGCTACTCCGACTCTTTGTTATGCACCGCAGGATCTCTGGTTCTCCACACATGCTCCAACACTCCTATTTCGGTCGTTTTGTCGGCCCACATTCCGACGTCGAAAGGAGTTAAGACGTCTAGCTGCCGCTGACATGGATCGGCCCTGAGAACTCGCTGCATTTTGGAGGTGGAAGAGAGCAAGAAAGATTCAGGGGGGAAGGAGAAAGATCAGAGAAGGGAGAGGGAGAAGAGAAACCCAAAAGCACGTTCAAACACATTAAAGAGTATTATAAGGACATGACACTAAACACTGTGCATCATTAGCATTTCTATCCCTCAAGCAGCAGCAAAAAGCCACTCGGATCCCACACAGTCCTACCTTGCCTGGCTGTGCTACTTTGTGACACGCCATGCATATTTTATGAAGCTGTTCAGACATCCTTAATACAAGACGGTGTCACCTGTTGAGATGTGTGGCTGGATTTCTATCCGTGGCGGATTCTGGGCTGACGCTGTCTGTCAGAGGCAGACACGAGCCAGCAAACTCAACATTCCCTTCCTGTTCCCTTCCCTCCCGTCAGTGCCGCTCAGAGAAAATGGATCTTGGGTTAACAGACTGTGAAGGCCTGTTCGCACCAAGAGCCATTAGTGTAAAGATAACTATAACGATAATAAAGGTACATTAGCATCCACAGCAACTGAATAATAATGCTGCGGTTACATTTACCCTGATTCTATGAAATCTGGGGGGTATCTAGGAAAGGTATGAAATTCCATGGCTTTCTGTCCCTGCATGAACAGCAACACAACTGACACTTTTAAGGCCCTGAAAGGTAGTAAGGACATTGTTAAAATAGTCCATGAGACATCAGTGGTTCAACCTTAATTTTATGAAGCTACGCATGCATCATGGTATCCTCGTGATCGCATGGCAAAGACTGACACAGAAGAGAAGAAATTGTTGAAAGTTAGGGGTGGGCAATATGGCAAAAATATCATACCACGATTTTTTTCAGAAATATATATACAAGGTAACAAAGTATAAAATAAAAGAATGACAGATCTTTAGACACAATTGGGCGAAGATAAAAATCTTTGTCATTTTTTATCTTTGTTATTAAAAAATAAGAACAAAAATAGGCTACATGTTACAAATAGACATAATACACAAATAAAACAAACAGTGCTTTAATTTTCACATACAGTAGGTATATTTAGCAGTAGCATTCAAGAAACTGAATGAACAAATATAAAAATAAAACACTATATATAAATAAATTATACACTGACTCTTGTTAAAGCAGCTGTATTAAAGTTCTTCAGTCAAGAGTAGTGAGTCCTTTTTTTTTTTTGTTTTCTTTTGTTTTGTTTTGTTTTGTTTTATTAGCCTACCAACACCCAAAAATGACAATTCAGTCATCATTTACTCACTCAGCACAAAAAAAAAAAAAAATGTATAGACGTTTAGGACAAGATGTGAGTGAGTACATTTTTGGGTGAACTGTCCCTTTAATGACAGTCGGCAGCATGTTTAGTTCTGTCGCTTTAAGAGCTGCATGCATCTAAAATACAGGGGTGCATCCATTTTTCTTGCAACAGTTTACTTTCACTTTAAACATAACCAGCTGTGTTTATATGTAATCCTTGTGTGTGTTTGACAGTTTTAGCGAATCAGATGCGAAAGATAGCTAAGTCCTTAGCTTGTATGTGCTCATGAAGTGCATGCCAGAGCAGAACAGAACCGGCAAGGCTTTAAAGCAAATGCAGTGAATGTTTGTCACGTTCTACAGTATATTGAGATGGAGACACGCTGTAGCACAATACTATGATATTTTTTCAAAAGCAGATCGTGGAGACATTTTTATCGTCCACAATCAAAAATCGTCATATCGCACACCCCTAAATAAAGTCATTATTTTTGTTTTCTTTGCTCACAAATAATATTCTCCTATAGGGTTATTCCACTACAGTTGAACAACTGATGTCACATGAAATATTTTAACAATGTCCTTACTACCTTTCTGGGCCATGAACGTGTCAGTTGCATCGCTGACTATACAGGGATTTCATAAAAAGCTCTCGAATTTCATAAAAAATATCTTAATTTATGTTCTGAAGATGAACAAAAGTCTTACAGGTTTGGAACAACATGAGGGTAAATAGTTAATGACAGAATTTTTATTTCAGGGTGAACTAACCCTTTAAGGTACTAATATGGATCCTTTTTGGGATAAATAAGGTAAAAACGTGTACTTTTTGAAAAGGTATCATCCCAGTACCTTTATTTCTGAGAGTAAGGGTGTTTTCACACCTGCCTCATTTAGTTTGGTTGAATTGCACTCGAGTTTATTTTCCCTCTTGGTGTGGTTCGTTTGGGCAGGTGTGAATGTAGCAATCGCACTCAAGTGCGCACCAAAAGCGGACCAAAGAAGCGTACTGAGACCTCCTTGAAGAGGTGGTCTTGGTACGCTTTCAAACGAACACTGGAGTGGTTCGGTTGTAGTGAGAAAGCAATCCGATCCAATGGACCAATGAACCAGGCTTTATCACACTGTATAATGGGTAATTACAGTTCCATGAATAGCGTTACCTTTTTTTTTGCTAATACCACTTAAAATGAACCCGCGTCAGTCTACGTCATTCAAAATCAAAGATTTTTCATTTTATGATGCCGTCTTATTGCTCTGTTTGTAGTAGGTGTGTTTTAAAAATGTTTTCCTGACGAATCCTGGATTCCTGCTCAAAATGATAAATTAATATAACGATGCCTAAAAAAATGCAACAATAAGTCCGCAAAGCTGTCGTTGTTCCATCCTGATAGATGACAGCTAAACGGAATCCCGGAAAAAAATGTGGAACTTTGACCAATGAGAGGACAGTTTACTCGCGCGTGACTTGTATTAACACATTTGGGTCATTTAGAAACTTTGCTGTGTAAAAGCGAACCACACTACGAATAAAAAGCAACACTGTTATAATTTTAACCCCTGTTTCAGAACAAAGCAATCGCTCTACAGGTGTGAAAGCACCCTAAGTTATAGGGGGCTTCAAATTTGCAAAAATATGCAAAACTCCATTCTATACAGTTGCTTTAAAGGGATAATTTCATACAAAAATTAAAAGTGTGTCATCATTTACTTACCCTCAAGTTGTTCCAAACCTGAGTTTTTTTCTTCTCTTAAGCACATAAGAAGGTAAATTGTTGGCAACCACAGTTGACGGAAGCCATCGACTTCCGTAGTTTGGAAAAAAAACTACTTGTACACAAAGAAACTCAGTAACAAGTAGAGGGGGAATAAATTCACATAATTTTCATCTTTATTTCAATTATCCCTTAACGTTCTGTTTATTGTAAGTATGTGCTGCGGTTTTGTTTTTAAATATTTCTGCTCTTTAAAGCAGTATAGATACTGATTGACTGTCAGTATGTTCGTCATTCATTAATGTTCATCATTCTGAAAGTGATTCCAACAGCGTTCTGTTTTTATCATTATAGTTGTGTTGTGGACTTCCCTGTTCTTATAAAATTATTATTGTAGTTATCACCCTTGGTCTGAACAGGCATTTAAGGAGGGAGAGAGAGAGAGAGAGGAAACTGACAAATGGACAGTCAGACTGGCCCAAGCAGACAGATTGATGAACAGAGAACGAGACAGGGACCAGGTGAGCCGATGTCACAGAATCAGCTTTTTGTAATTTCCAGTGATCCGCCCCGGATGCGTTTGATTTCCGAGCCTTTGTAATAGCACAGCCTCAGTTACTGAGCAGTTAGAAGTAGGATAACTAGCCCAATGAGACCAGTGCTTGCAGGAATCCACATGCTGACTGCTGCCATTTCCTGCTCGATTCCTTTCAATTAGATGCCTCTTCCCTGATCCTGTGCTAATATGCAAAGTCTTCTAGCTGCCAGACGCTAACTGATATCTTGGAGACATATTGTGTGCGCATACACACCGTATGAGAAGTATATTTACTCCACGTGCCACTGAGACTTGTACGATTTTTTTTTAAGGGCTGAACATCTTTTGCTGTATCTGAATGGTTCTCGAGGGCTGCTTTGGTGCTGATAGCTGCCACTCTGCTGGTGTGCAGGGGAAAGTCCTACGGCTCAGTGCTGCTAGCAAACTTTGAGTGTTGGGACTGGGACAAGACAGTAATATGTGAAGTGTGTGCTGCTTACAAACTGCTGAGAGGTTGTTATATCCTATAGGAATAGTTCTGAAAATGGAAAACTCATTGAAGTCATTTATTTACTCACTCACCCTCATGTTGTTCTAAAACTGTATGTTATTTTTTGATGAATGAATCTTCATATTTATCCATGCAACCACAGTTTATAGAGTTCACAGACTGTCAAGGTTTCGAAATGAAATAAAAGCACTCTCAAAGCATTTTTTTTAAGTAGACGCACATATGACCTGATTTTTTGGCGTAGATATTTGATGTCGTGACCTCATGCGGTTTGTTTATGAGACAATTGAGACTTACATTTCAGTCTGAAAGGGAGTCATGTGGATTACATTTATGGTCCTTTTGTATAGCTTTTTAGTCCTTTTGGAGCTTAAAAAACCTAGATGATTCTTCTTTTGTGGTTTATGGAAATAATAACAGCATACAGAAATGGAATGACACGCGGGTGAGTAAATAATGACAGAATTTTTCATTTGTGGGTGAAATATGAAACTGAACTGATGCTTTGTATCACAGCTCTTCTTTTATTGCTGTCTCCTTATGATGAAGTGCTTGCGCTATAGCATTTCTCATTTGTGTTTTGCTTTGGATAAAAGTCCAAATTAGTTTTACATCAACTTTTCTGTGACCCGTGAAGCACTCTGCACTGCATTTTGTGTATAAGAGGAACAAGAAAATATATTATTGTCTTCTTTTTGTTTTCTACTACTAATAGCTACCTAATCTATGATGAAAACGTACCTGTGGGAGCTTTTTCGCAAGACATGAAATACATACCAATAAGTACTGTATATATCATTGCAATTTCCAACAGAAATGAACACTAGAGGTGGTAAAACAGTGAGCACTTGTAATCGTTTTTGTACACAGTTATGATTACATGAGAGATTGCAAAAAAAGCTAAAACAGAATGCTTGCAAGTGTTTTTAAGTCACATTCGCTTTTGTTTATACTATCAGGTAAGTTTATGTGTAGTGCAGATGGTACGTTATTTTAAAATGTCATGGAAAACTAGAGTTATAGCGCCACTCAATGGACAATGGACAAAGTCAGAACTGCGGTGACACGATAAAAAGATTACATATTAGTTATTAAAAATTAGGGGTGGGCGCTATATCCAGAATCTTATATCACGATATGAGCAGTATTGAGCATGTTACTGTAAAAAAAGTAATTAGTTATAGTTACTAGTTACTTCTCACAAATACTGAGTTACATCATTATAAAAGTAACTAATTACCAGGGAAAGTAACTATTGTGTTACTTTAAAATAAAAGAAGTTAAAAAATGTCAAATAACTTGGATGATCCCAATATTAAATATGTTGAAGGAATAAAACATTGTACACTGATCTACACTATTTTAATGTTGCTGTGTCAGAGACATCTTTCAGGGGCTTAATATCACGTTATATTGTTTGAAACTGCTTTTTGAAAGTTTTTATTTTAACTGCAAAGCACTTTTTGTGTATAGTCATAATAACAACAAAACAATGTGCTTTTGTAAAGAAAATAAAACAGGGTGTGCTCTCTGCCATCTCAGTCTTTGTCACCTCTTTCCACAGACACAACCTGAATCTCAGCGAATACCTGCCTCACAGACATAAGAAATATATGCATAGAAAGCTTGAAATGTCTACTTTGAAATAATACAAAAAATCTGTATGATATCAACGCAAGCTCCAGTTTTTCCCGTCTAAACTTATTATTTCTAATTGTAATTACGCCCACAAGCGGCTCTGCATTTCAAATTTCAAGCATCCACGTGAGACATGTAGGTAAACACCCACGTCACCTCCGTACACAATATTCTTCCAAGTTAATCTTGGCTACTTTTTGTTTCTGGAAGAAGGCACGCTAAGAGGAATAAGCCAGAATTTACCTCAGAAGAAGACTGTGATGTGATGCGATGCACAGCTTTGCAGGTCCTATGGCTGAAAGAGAGCCTACTTAGGTGAAAACTGCTTCAGTGTGCTCAATTATAGTAACGCCACATTTTATTGTCAGTAACGGTAACAGCGTTGTAACGGGGGAAACAGTAATTTATTTGATTACTTGTTACCAAAAAAAGTAATGCCGCTAGTAATGCCGTTTATTTATAATGCCGTTATTCCCATCACTGGATATGAGTAATTTTATTTTGTATATATTTCAGGATATAGTTATTTTTGCTTTAAATAAGGATATGTAATTCTTGTCATTAGCCTAAATTGGAAAAAAAAAAAAAGTAAATTCAAGCTCACTAATGACAAGTAAACAGTCAGTGATTAAATATAACTAAGAAAATAATAACGAGCAATAGGACAAAAAAAATTACAGTATAACAAATAAATAAGAAATACTACATACGTTGTAATTAAACGCGTGGCTCTCTGACAGTGCTCAGAAACAGTCTCTAAGACAGCGCACACGCAGAGCGAAATGAGTTCACTTTTGCTGCTAAATGCATTTCAACAGCTTAAAATCACTTGTTTTTAAACCGCAATGCTTAAAAACGCATGCAAACGGAAAGTTTTCGGAACCACATAGCAGAGCAACGACATGGGACCGTGTAACTGCGCTAGAAATGATAGTCCAAAAACTCTTCCAGTTCACAAAATTTCTACCGGTTAATCGTGTCTATTCAGTAATCAGTTAGATGACATGTTAGGGTTCGTTGGAGACTTAATATTCGAACAAGCCTGCCTGATCAATTACCAAAGAAGAATATCAAAATTGTTCAGCAAAATAAGATTTTCTTATCAATGTGATAAAATGTTGTGTTGCAAAAATAAGTACACCCTCCTGAAAGTTACTAAATAAATAAATAGGTTTAAGGCTATTTTTGATCAGCAGGTATGTATATTGAACCAAAACTTTTAAAGACAAGTAATTTCCTGACAATTAAAAGCTTTATATAGCCCACTGAATCATACTCAGACTTAATGCTGGCAGCAATGGAACCACTTGGGAGAGAAGTGCCAAGTGACTTATTTCTTAGCATAAAAGAGTACAATGGTACAAGAGGAATACCAAATTATTGTTTTAAGTGTGAACATATAACAGAAGTAGCACTGACATTCAAAAACAATGGACTTGTGACAAGGCTCCTAAAGTAATCAGGTCGTTACTTTAAGTTTTCATTTAGTGATGAGTGCATTTTTGCTAGAAAAAGAGCAGGAGAAATACCATGCAAGTGTCTCAGAGCTGGCAAAAGCTATGAAAATAGTGACACTTTATCTCACAGAGTACGACGCAGCCTGCAGAAGTGACATGGATGGTTGTTGTCACCACTAGAATTACCTACTGTAGCCAATGCACAATAAACTCATTTAACCTCTTGCAAGGCCCATATTTACAAAATATAGACTTTTGGGAATCCATACTCTGGTCTCAAGAGACCAAGCCAATTATTTCGGATCTAAAAGCATCCAAAATGTTCTGGTGTTGCTATAGGAGGAGTACAGTGAGAAGTGCCTGGTACCCACAGTGACGTTCAGTGGTAGTAAAGCTCTTATATTGCGATGTATGAGTGCTGAATGTGGGAGGGAGTTGTATTTTATCAATGCTGTCATGAATTCACACACCACTGTGTGATGTAATACAAAAACTTGAAACAGAAGATGCTACCCTCTCCTCATTCCCTGCATTATTGGGCATTATTTTCAGCATGACAATGAAGATATTCATTCTCCCAAGGTGAATATCCTCCAGTAGACATGTATTTCACTCAATCTTAACACTCTTGAGCAGCTTTGTGAGGGATTCTGTAGAGACGAGCTGAACTCCCCATTAAAGACCAGGGCATTAAAAGAGATTGTCTTCCAGGAGTTAAACAGGACAGATGTGAAAGTTTGTCAAGAACTTGTACACTCAGTGCCAAGAAGAGTCAGAGCAGTATACTTAAAGTTCTGGAGAACATACTAAGTACTAGAATATTATACATTTGCTGAATCAAATCTAGGGTTTACTCATTTCTGCAATCCTTTATTTAAACAAAATTGGCTTATTTACTTATCTTACAGAAAACATTGGCATGTGTTTTGTTGTTTTATTAAGTATATGTTTAATACATTTCAATTTTGCCATCTTTCCATGAATAATATTGGTGATCATTAAGAAAATACATCTTTTATATTTATTCAGAGATGTGTACTCATTTATGCGGTGCACTGTACATGGTTTTTGTCTTCTGTATATGGATTATGAGCTCAGTTATACTGTCATAGCCTATCTTGACACATTTTAGCCTTCCTCTGTTTTTTCTCAGGCTCGTAACCTTTTCCTCTGTGGCCCGTCACTTAGCTAAAAATCTGTCTTTTTTTTTCTCTGAAAAGAAAAATCCACTCATTCCCCAGTGAATAAAAAGGGCACAGGACTGTTTTTAGAGAGCCCTCAGCTATAAGCTCGCAGAGGAACATAGAGGAGATAGTCTTTCATTTTTTACTATCCTTCCCCACTTTACAGGCTTAACCTGAGAAAGGAAAGCCATTCCTGTCTGTAATCCAGCCTCAATGACTCTATTAGAATAGGCCGTTTTAAATAGCTAAACCCGCTAAAAAGACCTTTGACTTCCATGTATTATTGATTTATGAATTGGATTCATAATGAGACATAGTCGCGTTTAAACAGCTTTTGTCACGGTCATTATAAGCACTGCCTATTATATTGATATCTCAATTTATTGGCCACATTTCTGCTACTGCAAAGTCGCGAATGACCTCTGACCCTCGACCATGTACTGTCTGTGTGGTCTTAGGTAGGATGGTGGGAGAACGGGGTGTTACGTCTGAGGTACCCTGCTTGGTCTCGCTACGGCCCTTTCCTGCAGCCGCCCGATGATGCTCAGCACCTGAGGGTTGTGACCCTGGAAGAGCGGCCCTTTGTTATCGTGGAGCTTGCAGACGCTGCCTCTGGAACCTGCATTAGGGACTCCGTGCCATGCAGACGGCCTCTCAATGCCAGGTTAGTACTGATCCGACCACCTCGTCTGCTATTTATCATTGCTCTTCTGTATGGGGGAAAAGGAACATTGTAGTAATATTGTTCTAGTGGGTCCCAAGAAACCAAAGTTAAATTAGAAAATTGTATGTTTCAGTGGACAGGTTAGGAACTAGATTTTCTTTCCTTCACGGGTCTATGACCTTTTAGTGAGACAGGCATTGCAATGTCATTCCACAGTTTCCAAAATCTTCTGTCAGAGATCAAATGCAGGTGTTAGTGGAAAAATGCAGTCATGCATCTATTGCAACCAAATTTATATTAGTACTGCACATCCTCAAATGCCAATACTTAGTCTTTATATTCACTACTTTAGCTTGTTAATTGTTTGGACAAAAGAGCAGTTTTAATGTCATAAATGTGTCCCTGGACCACAAAAACAGTCTTAAGTCGCTGGGGTATATTTGTAGAAATAGCCAAAAACACACTGTATGGGTCAAAATTATAGATTTTTCTTTTATGGCAAAAATCATTAGGAAATTAAGTAAAGATCATGTTCCATGAAGATTTTTTGTAAAATTCCTACTGTAAATAAATGAAAACTTAATTTTGATTAGTAATATACATTGTTAAGAATTTTATTTGGACAATTTTAAAGGCAATTTTCTCAATATTTTGATTTGTTTGCACCCTCAGATTCCAGGTATTCAAATAGTTGCCTCAACCAAATATTGTCATACTCTAACAAACCATACATCAATGGAAAGCTTATTTATTCAGCTTTCAGGTGATGTGTAAATCTCAATTTTGAAAAATTGACGCTTATGACTGGTTTTGTGATCCAGGGTCACAAATGTTGTAAATTTCAAAATTATTTTGATTGCTAGCATTATTTTTTATTTTATTTCATTTTATTTATTTATTTATTTTGTATTACTGGCAGCTTTATTTTATTTTATTTTATTTTATTTTATTTTATTTTATTTTATTTTATTTTATTTTATTTTATTTTATTTTATTTTATTTTATTTTTTTATTTTATTTTTTATTTTCACTAACAACTTTAAGGGTTAGTTCACCCAAAAAGTAAAATTCTGTCCAGGATTCGGACGAGGTGCTTTAAAGGAGAAGTCCACTTCCAGAGCAACAATTTACAAATTATTTACTCACCCCCTTGTCATCCAAGATGTTCATGTCTTTCTGTCTTCAGTCGTAAAGAAATTATGTTTTTTTTTTTTGAGGAAAACATTTCAGGATTTTTCTTCATATAATGGACTTCAATTGTGCCCCCGATTTTGAGCTTCCAAAATGTAGTTTAAATGCAGCTTCAAAAAGGGCTCTAAACAATCCCAGCTGAAAATATGGGTGCACAAATATGCATTAAATCATAACTAATGCAGAGATAATCATAAGTTAATGTATAACTCATGAAGAACTAAACCATTTATTAATAATTACTTCATCAGCAACAAATGAGCATTCTATATGATTCATAGATTAAATAATCAATAAATTGTTATTGGTGAAATGTGTCATAATGCATTAATTCCCTAATAACTTATTTTATTAACTAATAGTTTAAATTCATGTGTTAATTACCACAGTGGGTTGAAGCCATGCATTTCATCTTCCAGTTGTCTGCTTTAATTAAACATTAGCTAATAATTCGCAAAGATATCATTATGTTATGACTTTACTTGTTGAGGCACAGAACTATGAACTAACTGTTAAGTAATATGTCATTGTGGTTATGGATTTAGAATTAGTTAGAGTGCCTGAACAAGTAAAGTCATAACATAATGATATCTTTGCAAATCATTTGGTAATGATTAATTAAATCAGACAACTGGAAGTCGAAATGCACAGCTCCAACTCATTGAGGCACATGACTAACGAACTAATTCTATATCCATAACCACAATGACATATTACTTAACAATTAGTTAATAGTTCTGTGCCTCGACAAGTAAAGTCACAACATAATGATACATTGCAAATCATTAGCTAATGAGTATTTAAAGCAGACAACTGGAAGTTGAAGTACATAGCTTTGATCACTGTGGTAATTAACATATGAATTTACATCATTAGTTAATAAAATAAGTTATTAGGGAATTAATACATTATGACACGTTTACCTAATAACAATTTATTGATTACTTAATCTATGAATCATATAGAATGTTCATTAGTTGCTGATGTAATCATTAATAAATGTTTTAGTTCTTCATGTGCATTGTTGCATAATTCTTCATGTGAATTAATGCATATTTGTACACACATATTGTAAAGTGTTACCGTATATTTTTATCTTCTTCTCCTTATTAGAATTTGAAATAAAAGACATAAGTGAGTATTTTATTTTACAGTATATGTACGAACAATGTCTATCATTCATTTCTCACCGTCATGTTGTTCCAAACCCTTAAGACCTACCCAGAATACAAATTAAGATATTTTTGATGAAATCTAAGAGCTTTCTGACCCTGCATAGGCAGCAACACAACTATCACATTCAAGTCCCAGAAAGGTAGTATGGAATATTTTTTTGTGCATGGAGAAATAGTTAAATAAAGTTGTTATTTTTGTTTTCTTTGTGCACAAAAAGTATTCTTGTAGCTTCATGAAGATTACTGTTGAACCACTGTCACATGGACTGTTTACCAATGTCCCTACTACCTTTTCTTGAACGTGTCAGTTGCATTGCTGTCTATGCAGGGTCAGAAAGCTCTTGGATTTCATCGAAAATATCTTAATTTGTATTCTGATGATGAACACAGGTCTTACAGGTTTGGAACGACATGATAGTGAGTATTTAATGACGGAATTTTCATTTTGGGTGAACTGTCCCTTTAAATACTTAGTTTTTAATTACTAAACCAACATTTTGACCATCAACCTTTTTGATATATTAAATATAAGTTATCACTTGAAAAGGCTGATGACAAAACAACGGCTTATATATTTATATTTTATTTGTTGATTGAAAAGCAATACATGGCATGACTTTCAAAATGTGATGTAAGGCTGTAAGCATGGTCTGTTTTTTCTTGTTACAGAGAATTCCATTCGGAAGCATTGGTCATCTTTCTCCAGTCATTTGTCACATTCTTTCAATTTAGTCTTTATCTCTGTGTCTCTCACTTTTTTTTCCCCCAACATATCACTATGAAGTTCCAGGGGCTATGCTCACCTACCTTAGCTCTGCAATCGATCACTCGTTTCCTCTCTCTCACTTTCTCTCGCTCCCCCTCTCATTTTGACTTTGCCTTGTGGCGATCTCTATTCATACTTAGCCATCATGTTGCTTGTCAATCTGCTTGAGCTTTTTCCGTGTACACGCGTCTCTGTGGATGCTGCTTTACTACTCCCACACCAGTCATATGGATGGCCATGTTTCATTTTTATTATATCATTTTTAGTTATATCACAGAAAATGTACCAAGACAGTATACTACTGAAAACCTTGCCCGTCCTATTCTTCTGTCTTTCCTCATTTCACATTCCCTCTGTAACTCTCAGTAGTTCTGGTAAAACTGTTTCTTTTGTAGTGTTGTCACGATACCAAAATTTTGACTTCGATACGATACGTGACTAAAACATCACGATACTACTACTGAATCGATACTAGGAAAAAAACCTAGAACAATAGGAAAAGTCATTGAATAATAGATGATCCAAATGAAGATCATAGTTATTTATCTATTAAAATAAAGCATTTCACCCCCCTTTAAAAAAAATTAAATAATAATAATCACATGCCAGTGCCACTACACAGGATTATGTTGAACAACTACCGAGCCTACAGGTATGTAGAGATCTTTGATATATTGGTAAGTTAGCTTAAAGGATAAAGCCAAATATAAGTTTATGATATAGTAATTTTATTTTACAACAACAATTTATATAATGACAGTCATTTTTTGTTATTTTATCTTTGTTATTAATAATAAGATCCTAGATGCAAGTAACAAACTAAAGGACAACTACAATAAAACAAAGACACAAATGAAATAAATTTGGCCCTATGTTTTATTATTTTTCTCAAATTCAGTTTTGTTTGTGAATATGTTTTCCATTAATTTTCTGGATTCTATTTTAATCATTTCATTACATTTTAATAATCAAAAGTCTAATGAATTTATAAAGGATAATTAGATTTGATGAAGAATTAATTTATTATGCTATTTATTTCTTTTTTTTTTTTTTTCCAGAAATACTGTGTTGTGTATTTACAGTTTTCTGGTAAATAAATTCTGGTAAATAAATTTTTCTGGTAAATATTCCTTAAACATTGTTTTAATAATATTTTTATTATTAGTAGTAGTACTATCTTTTCATTAAGTAATATATTAATATATGTCTGACTATCAAGTTAAACCAAACTTCTATTTTGACCGTTTGCTGTGAAGACCTTTAGACCAACACAGAGATGCAGAAATACGGCTCTTATTAAAATGCATTCTTAAAGTACCGGTTCTAGTAAAAAATGCGAAATCGTACCGTTTATAAAAGCTGGGTATCGCGATACTTTTTAAGTACTGGTATATCGTGCAACACTATTCTGTTGTTTACTCTCTTCAGAGGTATACTGTAAATGTCTATGTGTTTGTGTGCATTATATTATACCAAAGCATTAACAAATATTAATCTGAATCTTATTGAAAAGTTTAAAAATATATATAAGTGAGCACTTTCTCTCTGATTACAGTGCACTTCAGGAAGGGGTGGCACCCATGAAGCAGTGCTGCAAAGGATTCTGCATCGACATCCTCAAACGATTGGCCAAAATTGTCGGCTTCACCTATGACCTCTACTTGGTGACCAATGGGAAACATGGGAAGAAGATTGACGGAGTTTGGAACGGGATGGTGGGAGAGGTGAGGGAAGCTTTTTGTGTCTTTCACCTACTTTAAACCGGCTGAGCTTGTTGTATTCCCATCAGCGCCTCTCTTTATTCACTGTGCTGATGAGCAAGTGCCCTGAATGCACTGTCAGCGATATCACTGAGAAGACTTCACTTGCATATGTAAATACAGGCATTAGGTGCAGAGAGGAGTACAGATTAAAGGCAAGGCTGCTATTCCCTTTAGTATCAGTGCTCATGATGATCAAACACTGTGATTATGGGATAGTTGAGGTCAGGGTGCAGTGTTTTTGAAGAAGTTGCAGTGTGGAAACAGTGTGAGCCTATGACATAGATACTGTATGTATAAAGAAGTGCTGTATGTGAGTGTGTGGTTGAGAGAGTGTCTTATTCATGAGTTTTAACTCTGAGGCAGGGGTTTGCAAACTTTGTCAAAGGCCTTCAGAAATGATGATTCCCTTGAGAGGGGCCCATCTCTTGCAAAGTGTAATATCAGCTATCTGTTTTCATGCATAAAGACCCATTTGGAGGAAAATAGTAAGTGTGAAATAATCAAAGACAGTATGTTGTTTCCAAAGTTAAATCATTGGCTTATATAATGTCATTGCAGTAAAACCAAACCAAAGTTATTAAAATAGCAAGAAGCATAAATATTATTTCAGAGCAACTTCAGACATCATACTGCCATAAAACCATCAGTGAGCAAGGTAAAGGTCACAATAGGCAGGAAATATTTCACAGAAAGTTACAATAAATCACTACAATAAATATTTATTTACCTCAAACCTATATGCAGATTTGCTTTTCTTTCCAACTGTTCAAAAATTATATTGAATATGATTAAACAATTTTAATTAGTTTAAAAAGAATAAAATAATAAAACATTAGTAATACAACAATGTAGGTGTGTTAAAAAATTATTACATTAAATATGTTTCACCAATACCGTAAGTTACCTTTTTAAATTTGAAAACTGTGGGAGGAAATGCACTGCTGTTCAAAGATTTGCAAGATTTTTTTTATGTTTTTGAAAGAAGTTTTATTTCTTTGATTAAAATACAGTTAGACCTGTAAAATTGTGAAATATTATTGCAATTTAAAATAACTTTTCTATTTTAAAATGTTGTTTATGCCTGTGATAGCAAAGCTGAATTTTCAGCAACCAGTCTTCAGTGTCACATGATCCTTCCTTCCTTCCTTCCTTCCTTCCTATGTATTATTAGTGTTGAAAACAGTTGTGCTGCTTAATACGTGACACATTGTTTTCTGCGTGAAAGAAAGGTCACAAGAACAGCATTTATTTGAAAAGGATTGTTTAGTAACAATGTAAAATCTTTACTGTCACTTTTGATCAGTTTAATGCATCCTTGCAAAATGGAAGTATTACCCCAGTTTCCTGGGTATGAAGACTTGTATGGCTTAATATAACATAAATGATGTCTCTCACTGAAATATGTAGTAGAAAACCCATAAAATATTTGCATTATTTAAAGGGGTCATCAGATGCCCATTTTCCACAAGTTGATATGATTCTTTAGTGTCTTAATGAAAAGTTTATAATATTCTTTGGTTAAAAATTCTCAGTGGCTGTGTAAAACAACACCCTTTTTACCTTGCCAAAATCAGCTCTGCAAAAATTATCCCATTATGGTCGAGGCTGCTTTAAATGCAAATGAGCTCTGCACGCCCCGCCCCTCTCTTCTCTCTGTGGAGTGACAAGCCTGTTTACTTAAGCCGCGTCTAGCCGCTAAACTTGCTAACTAGCACATTATTAGGAAAGGCGATCTCAAAGATTCACAAAAAACCCTTCTACTCACTTCTGCTGTAAGTGAAACTGGATTCACACAAACATAGACGGATATATGTAGATCGGGAGGCGCATTCCCTTCACACACTGTGAATGTAATGTAATCTACTGCATCTTCAGCTGCTCAGATGTCGGGAGTAAATGACAACCACTACGTTCATTATTACATCCAGCACCACAACACCTCAATCGCTCAATTCTTGTCTAACTTACATCCCTGCTCCGGCATTAAAACATGGAGGTTGGACTGTTACAACTGATCTGAGGTAAGACGCTTATGTCAATCAGCTGTCACGGGAGCGGCCTCTGTCGGTGTGACGCAACAACGACAGGCATCTGAGAATGGCTTGATTTGAAAAAGGGGATATTATTTTTAGCATTATAGGGTAGATTTGTACATACACTGCCAACACACATTAATGTTCAAACAGCATGTAAAAGTGAACTTAGCATCCGACGACCCCTTTCTGCATTGTTTTATACGTATTTTGGACTATGTTATTATTATTTTGATGACATTTTGATGGTTCTTTCTTACTAAGAATAGTACTGACAAAGCTCCAGGAAATCCCTAATTTGGACAAAGGCATCCAGTTATTGCTGTAGCTGAATAAAACGCAGGTAGAGAAATTTTACCCTGAGAAATGTTGAATAGAATAAACATATGTTTGGGACAATATATGGTTCATCCATATTCTTCAAGCAATCTTGGGTATTTTTATAAGGGTAAAGTACTTGTATAATGCAATGCTAATCAACATAGTCTTTATCACTGTATATAGGGTAGAGAGGGGGAAAACATGCCTCCCCCCTTCTGTTTTTCCTAAAATAACCACAAGATGAAATCAACATAAGTTTTTATTGTAACTATGGACTACG
Source organism: Labeo rohita (assembly GCF_022985175.1). Lineage (NCBI taxonomy): Eukaryota > Metazoa > Chordata > Actinopteri > Cypriniformes > Cyprinidae > Labeo > Labeo rohita. Next base: position 23,471,385 of record NC_066884.1, on the reverse strand, counting down.
TTGACAAGTGATGTAGATGTTTTCACTGTGAAGCTTACACTGGTGATGTACCGGAGAGAAAACTGATTTCACAGTAAATTATCTCATTTATCTCAGTGTTTTAAAGCTTGTTGTTTTGTAAAACATCACAGTTATATACGATATGAGAAGAGTAGGGCCTGTAGATAAGGAGGATGTGTTATTTAATAGAAATATAATTATATGTGACCCTGGACCACAAAACCAGTCTGAAGTCGCTGGGGTATATTTGTAGCAATAGCCAAAAATACATTGTATGGGTCAAAATTATTGATTTTTGTTTTATGCCAAAAATCATTAGGAAATTAAGTAAACATCATGTTCCATTAAGATATTTTGTAAATTTCCTACTGTAAATATATTAAAATGTAATTTTTGATTAGTAATATGCATTGTTAAGAACTTTATTTGGACAACTTTAAAGGTGATTTTCTCAGTATTTAGATTTTTTTGCACCCTCAGATTCCATGTATTCAAATAGTTGTATCTCGGCCAAATATTGTCCTATCCTAACAAACCACACATAAAAAAGCTTATTTATTCAGCTTTTGGATGTTGTATTAATCTTGACCCTGACTGGTTTTGTGGTCCAGGGTCACATATTTGCAACATCATTTTTTCTCAAACATAGTCAGTGGGGTAAAACGCCCCCAGGGGGAAATGGGCAATAACTGTAGTTTTTCTGTTCTGAACATCAAATTCTTTGTTTTTCCATCAGACGAATTCTAACTAGTTGGTTAAATAGAAAATTTTCTGGATTTTATATTTAAAAATTACCTCAAGTTAGCATCAGATACTGGTTAGCTAGCCAGTTAGCATCAACTAACAGAATGTTTCAAATATGCTATTATGATTTTGTAATTCATAATTATTGATTTTTATTCTTTTTGATTTTAAGCTAAAACTGCCTATACTCTGATTTTGCTGTAAAAGTTTAAAGCAGATTGCCTTGTCAGACTGGGGGGCATTTTACTCCATCCATGGGGGCGTATGACATTTTTCATATTTTTATAATTTATGTCATTGTCACTAAAACTATAATGACTTTTGTTTCACAGAAAACAATTACACACTTCTTAAGGGGAGGGGGTGTTTTCCCCCACTCTACCCTTATACTAAAATAGTATGATTTCTGCTTCATTCTGTGATATAAAATCACGTCTGATCACAAAAAATTACTTAAATACTTGACTATGTTTAAGTTATTTTGGAGAAAAAGCATATGATATCAACAAATGATATCTTTGTTGGACAACAGGTTTGTAAACAGGCTCATACACATGCAAAACTGTATCGTAGACGTGCTACTGTAGTGTATTTCTTCAAGGCTCAGACCGATTTTTTTGTCACACTGTGCAGCCCTAACCAAACCAGTTCCAGATTATAGAGGCAGCTCCTAATTTAGCGAAAACTCCTCCTCAATTTCACGTCCGCCTTCTGCCATGTCGCTCCACACTGTCGCACACAGAAATATGTCAACAACTAGACTTTATCGTTATTACCGTGGGAAGAATTTTTACCGGTATGTCGCAAACGATAAGATATCGCCCATCCCTAATTTCTATCCCTTATTATATTTTATAATTAACGCATTTTATAATGTAGTAATGTTGATCAATGTTCTTAATGGAAGTTAAAGGGTTGCTGAGGAATTCAAGGCTTGACGTTTTTTACTGGAAGTCTTTGAAAGTGCAGGAGGTTGAAACCCCCTGCTTTTTGTAACATGTAATTCCGGCACAGTGCGTGATGTAACAGAGAAGTCACTTGTTGGCCTGTTTGATGACTGAATTCCCACCCGTATCTGCCGGCCTCCAGGTCTACTGAAACACTCAGAACCCTTTTAACACAGCGCAGAGGGATTCGGCTAATGGGTTACACACACATACACTGAGGTATCCAAGACAAAGGCCTGGAGCCAGCCAAAAATGACTTGCGAATGCATGTGAGTGCAAATGACAGACAGGAGGGTTGTTGTTTTGAGAGCGAGACCCCGCTGTGGCGCTCACACCCTGGAGTGACGCCTGTTCGAGACAGTTGCTAGGGAATGGAAACAGCTCTTTTCACTGTCTCATTCCTTCTTCATTTCCATTCTTCTGCTCTTAATATTTCTCACGGTATCTTACGCGTTTTTTTCCCTCTTCTCGGATTTTTAGCACATCTCTTTTCCCGTGACCACGTCGTTTTCTTTTTCTCAATCTTTTCCTTTCCCTCTCGCTCGCTTTTGGTCTCTTCACTGCATATATTGATGCTCAGCCAATCAGCTGTCAGCACGGCCCCTGTAGGCGCAGTGCTAAGGGTTATTTTCTCAGGCTGCGAGAGAGAGTGTGTGTGCGTGAACGGCTTTGATCTTCTATCTACGACAGGTCCACATTTCCCTTGTGCGGCACGCCGGCCTGCAGCAGGACCGGGGCTGCGGCGCGCTCACGAGGAAACAACTTCATCGATGTTCTTTCCACAGTCTCTGCAGACCAACGAACGCGCAGGCTCGCTTTCAACGAGGATGCAAAAGCTCTCGCCGCACACTGGAAATCATGCACCCTAAACAATCCCTTCTCCCTCACGCACACATTTATACGCGCAGGCAGGTGCGCGTCTTTTCGGAATCAGTGCAGCGTTCAAGCTGTCAGAGGAGATTTGGGAAAGCTTGTAACCTGCATGACTTTAGGCGGTGACTCAACTCTGCACCGTCGCCATAAATCCCGTTCCTCTGCATCATGAGCTTTTCACACCATTCAGGAATATAAAACAGAATGCAAAGTGAGAAAAGAGCCGCACTGGAAAGTAAAGATGTTAATGTTGTCCCTGCTTTTTGGTATTCCCTGGCATGCTTTTTCTCTGTATGGGGTATACTGTCTTGAGATGGATAACCTGCCTCCTGTAGCGTCTATGTGTGCAGGCTTCTTACTACACTATCTGCCCAACCAATTTATGGATACTGGAATGCAGCCAGTACGTGGATTGAATATTAATTAGAGATGGAGGTTCACTGAATTTGCAGATAGACCACCTGTTACTCACCACATATGGCTCCTGTGTTCAGGAGAAACGCTGATTTCTTGTTAAGGACTCATCTCCGTTTCACCAGTTCGTGATAGACTGTCTAGTTTTGGTGCACAGTGAATGCTTTGATCTGTAAAGTGTAGAGGAAATTCTGTTAGGGCCGTAGTCTGGAGGTTGAGCTGTGGTGCTCATGTGGGCGACCCAAGTTTGATTCATCTTCGTGTCAATTCCCAAGCTCGTTCCACTCTTCTCTCTCTAACATTTCATGGCCTCCTTCCAGTGGCGTTGCTGGCGCTTCTCCCGTCAAATGAAAAAACGTACACCTTCATTTTCTAGGGGGCCTGGGGGTAGGGTTCAAAGAACCAAAACGTTCAATTCTGGTGACTTCTCTAGCAGCAGTTTTTCATTTTTTGTATAGCACTATTGTGTGGCGTTAATGTAACTAAGGGTTACAGATGATCACTAGTTTGGTTTCTTATTTGCATAATTCTAACCTACAAAATTTTTTACCCGTCTGTGACCCAGAAAACTGGAACTAAATAAATACTGTAGTTTAAATATTAACAGAGCAGAACAGTTCAATCCTTACTTTATGCAATTGTAATAGTATAATTAATGTATGATTTTAAACGTATAATAAAGTAGTACTCCAGTATTACTCCAGTAAAAGTACTCCTTTTTTTAATTTTACTTGAGTGAAAAGTACTTAATTTTTTATGTACTTAAAGAAGTCCACTTCCAAAACAAAGATTCACATATAATGTACTCACCCCGTTGTCATCCAAGATGTTCATGTCTTTCATTCTTCAGTCGTAAAGAAATTATGTTTTTTGAGAAAAACATTTCTGCATTTTTCTCTATGCAATGGACTGATATGGTGGCCTGATTTTGAACTTCCGAAAGGAAGTTTAAATGCGACTTTTAGCTTAATAGGTTATTTTCATAAAAATAATACAATTTATATACTTTTTAATGCCAAATGCTCGTCTTGACTGTTTTTTTTTCGGTTCATGACAGTTAAGGTATGTCGAAAAACTCCCTCAACTTCGAAATCGCCCTATATCGCTATTTTACCTTTTTTGTTAAGGGTGTTTGATCTTCTTTGCATGTTCTCTTTGCAAAGACTGGGTCGGTACTTTCAGAGTACAATCAGAGTTTTTCGACATACCCTAACTGTCTTGAGCCAGAATACACAGAGTTCAGGGAGAGCAAGACAAGACGAGCGTTTGAGATTAAAAAGTATTTAAATTGTATTTTTTTTATGAAAATAACCAATTGTTTCGCTAGATAAAATTGTTCTTCCTCGGCTGGGATCATTTACAACCACATTTGGGATCGTTTGAAGCCACATTTAAACTGCATTGTGGAAGTTCAAAATCAGGGCACCATATCAGTCCATTATATGGAGAAAAATGCAGAAATGTTTTCTTCAAAAAACATAATTTCTTTATGACTAAAGAAAGAAAGACATGAACATCTTGGATGACAAGGGGGTGAGTACATTATATGTAAATCTTTGTTTTGTGGAATCTTTGTCCTATAAGTAAAAAAGTACTGATAGATAGATTTATTTTGCAATTTTATATAGACTAAATTTAATTAAATTATATTAGCACATATGTTTTATAACCCTACTGCTCAAAATCCCTTGGATTTTCCTTATGTGGAGTCAAAATATATTTTGACGAGAGTGATGTAGTAATGTTCACTGTGAAGCTTACAATGTGATGTACCTGAGAGAAAACAGATTTGACCATCAAATTTTCACCAGTAAGAAAAAGTGTTTTAAAGCTTGTTGTTTTGCAGAACGTCACAGTTATATGTGATAAGAGAATAAGGTATGAAGTTAGGAAGAAAATTTAAGGAAAATATTTTCCTAATGTTTTTTTTCCTTCTTAAACCTTGTCTGTGGTGTAAAAACACCCCTGGCCAAATGCTCCCAGAGCACATCACTTCCTACTTTAATAATTACTGTAGTTACCATGTTTTGAACATCACATCCTTTCTTTTTCCCTCAGATGTAATCTTAAGGTGGCTTAATAAAAATATTTGGACTTTACATCTAAAAATTACCTCAACTCACCACCAGTAAGCTTGTTAGCTAGACAGTTAGCATCAGCTAACAATATTTACTTATTTTCAGTATGGTTATGAATAAACATTCATATCTGTCAACTCGGCTAGTTAATCCAAACAATATAAAAATGTATACTGTTGATAAACAATATAAAAACAGACGTCACATAAGGCTAAATGCGTAGCGTTTTAATAAAACTGCTAACGTTACAGCAGCAGGGAATATGAACGAGTTATTTTGTTTAATCTGTGTTATTTTAATGTTTGTTTTTGACCTAAAACGTAGAGATAATGATGTTGATGTGTCTGCATTCAAGCATTTCAGTGGGCTTAAACAGATCACCCTTTTCAGCAGATTTAGTTCACAAACAACTGACAGTTTTTACCTAAATATGATTTTCAGTTACAATAATGAATCCTAAAATTCAAAATTAGTAACTTACCTTTCGCAGCATCAGTCGTTCCCACCCTCACAAGATTTCCCGGTTCTTACTTCTGAATTCGGTTCACTGGAGACTTGCTCTAAACGGATCATTTGAATCAGTGAGTTATCGACTCGCGTTTGTAAGTAAGTAAACAGGCTTGTCACTCCACAGAGAGAAGAGAGGGGTGGGGCAAGCAAAGCTCATTAACATTTAAAGCAGCCTCGACCAGAACAGAATGATTTTTGCAGAGCTCATTTTGGCAAGGTAAAAAGGGTGTTGTTTTATACAACCATTGAGAATTTTTAACCAAAGTATATTATAGACTTTTCAGTAGGACCCTAAAGAATCATATCAACTCGGGGTAAAATGGGCATCCGATGACCCCTTTAAATACAGTAATGAAATAAAACTACTTTGTTACTGTCCACCACTGGTGCAAAGAAAGTCAAACGCCCTTTACAAAAAAAGGTAAAACAACGATGTCAGGCGATTTTGAATTTTTGTGTGTGGCGGAGATGTCAAAATAGGGTCAAAGTCCTGTTGGGTGTATGGGTGTGTTTGTTTTGGTGCTTTCAAATATCAACATCATTTGGCAAAAAATCACTTGCACCTTTAAAGTTTGTTTACTTTCTACTTAGTTGGAATTTACTTTGCAATACTTTGTTTATAATTATAGTTACAGTTATATTTTGCTCAGTCAATACAATACTGAACAAAACCGTTCTTTTAAAGTGTATGTTTTACTTAGATATACACACAACATATATGCATAATAAAAAAATGTGGCACTCACCTGAACACAGAGACCTCAAGTGGTATACAAATAACGGTAACGGTTTGTTGGATCGTTTTTGAGTGTGAACGTGTTATATTGAGTAGAAAATGAACTCCAGATACTACAAAACAGCAAGTTGCTAAACCTAACAACAAAAGCAACCATAAAACAGTGTGAATACAGAAAAGCAACCTTGATGAGAACACCAGTATTAGAAAGTTGAGTTGGTTTTGCTTAATTATATAATGTTGATATTTACACTTTAATTTCTACAAGCTTGAATTGAGTACTAATATTAAATTTACTTTTTAGTTTTTTTATTATTATTCTTGCATAAATTAATGTTATTCTGTAGTATTTACTTCACCACAGAACAATTTTTCTTAGTGTATAAAGTTAAAAAGGACAACATTTATTTGAAAGGAGACCTATTATGCTCCTTTTTATAATATGTAATATAAGTCTCAAATGTCCCCAGAATGTGTCTTTAAAGTTTTAGCTCAAAATGCCCCACAGATCATTTATTATATCATTTTGAAAATGCCTAATTTGATTGAAAGCAAAAAGATGCTGTTTTTGTGCATGTCTTTTTAAATGCAAATGAGTTGCTGCTCCCCGCCCCCTTTTCCAAAATAAGGCTATGCCTTTACAGCTTGCTGATTTGTATCATGCTAAAAATCATGCATTTTAAACCACATTAAACTTCTGATTTAGGGTTTTCTGAGCACACATAAGTACTAAGTACTAAACTTAAAATTCAAAACGTTCTCTTTCATGTCTTATTGCACTTAAACTGTTAAATAGACATAAGTTTATGTTAAAAACACACATGAGTTACATAAACAGTCAGTTATGTCTGTGAAGGTAAATAGCTGGGAAAGAAATTGCATGTTAATATTAGATCTGTGTGGCAGCAGCGTAATATACAGCAGATAAATCAATAAATCCAGTGCTCTCTTGTCTCCTCTGAGGCTGGGACTCTAAATAGTGTTCTGTGCTCATCTGTGCAGCCAAAGACAGAACAGTTAGTATGCTTTGCTTAAACTTTTGCCATGGAGTTAAACTGGTACACTGTTGTTGCTTGCAAAAAAAAGGCATGTTTAAAAATGCAGAAAAAGGCAAAACAAAGTTGGGTTGTCCTTTTTTTTTTTTTTTTTTACATTTTCCGAGTTGGTAGATGTACTACAGACCCAAATATAGCACTTAAACACAGAAAAAGTCAGATTTTCATGATGCATCATCTCTAAATATATTTTTGTAAAAATATAAAGTATTCACTGTTTCTTTTTGAATTTAATGCGTCCTTGCTTAATAAAATTAATAATTTATTTAAAAGAAAAACTTACTGACCCAAACTTTTAAGTGGTTGTGTAAATGATACAATATGGGTTGAAAAGCTATTTTCAATGTTAAGTGGCATGAACAAAATTACGTATAATAAATATACACAAAACAAGTGTTGACTGATAGAATCTACAATAATTCACATTGTCTCTTATCTAAAATGTATTTTTTTAGATAAATAAAGGCCACAAAGCAAGCTTCTGCATTCAGAGTAGAGGAAACCTAAGTTGTCAAAATCATGCAGCTCTTTATATTAAACACTTCAAAGATTGTTGAGCATATAGTTACATGTGGTCAAAGTGCATATGCCATTAAATGTGCTTTTGAGGGTTTTGTTTTTATCTGTAAACATTATAAAACTGTTACAGTTCTTGAAAAAAATATCATTGCTAGTTTTAACATTTAATTAGTACATTTAATTGTTGCATTTATGAATTCTTTTGATGTCCAGTCACTAATATTTACTTGCATTCATAAGAACAAAAACCTCAAAAGCACATTCAGCGACACAAGCACTTTGACCACATTGACTATATAGAGTCAATATCTAAATATAGAGGTTGCAGTAGCTAGCCTGTGACATTTGGATGCGATCAAAATCCATTGAGTAGTCTAGCCCATTTCTCAGGTCAATATACGGTAATTTCCCTTGTCAAACAAGGATTAATCAGTAAAACTTTACTGGTGCACAGCAGAATTTTACTAGGTCTAATGCTCCTGTAAAAAGAGTCCCTATAAATCCTGTAAATAAAACTTTCTTAGTACTAATAAAAGTGGCAAAAGGGCAAAAATACAGTCTTGCACTTCCTTCTCTAGGTCGTGTACAAGCGGGCAGACATGGCGATCGGCTCTCTCACTATCAACGAGGAGAGGTCAGAGGTCGTGGACTTCTCTGTGCCCTTCGTGGAGACGGGTATCAGCGTCATGGTCTCTCGCAGTAACGGGACCGTCTCTCCCTCTGCTTTTCTCGGTGAGTTTGAGTCTCGTGCGAGCCATAATGCTTCATCATATTTGACTTTAATCAGTCTCTGCTGCATGTGATTATGATGTATGACTTTCCAGGTACTGGTGCGTATCATTTCAGAGCTCATCAATCAGACTTACAGTTCCCTTTCAAAACAAACTATTTATCACACTTCAGTGAGAAGCACTAAATCAACATTTTTCAAACAGACTCAAAGGTGTACATTTATTTTATTTTTAATTTCTATTTTATTTTATTTTAGAGCATGGCACTAGCAAATTTATGAGTTCAATTCCCAGAAATTGCATGAACAGATAAAATATATACTTTACATTGAAGTGAGTTTAAGTTGCTTTGAATAGTAAAAGTCTGCCAAATGTCAAAACTTTTTATTTTATTTTATTTTTAAGAGCATAGCTCTAGCAAAGTCAAGGTCATGGGTCCAGCTTCCAGATAAAAAAATATACACTGAACATTGAAATGAGATTTAAGTCTAAGCTTTGAATAGCCACTGTATTAGTAAAAATACATACATATTTTATTTTATTTTATTTTTTTTTTTTTTTTTTTGTTTACAAATTATTATTTGTAAGAGCATAGCACTAGCAAAGTCATGGTCATGAATTTCACTTTTCTTTGAATAGTCACTGTATTAGTAAAAAATACATATATATTTTTATATTTATATATATATATATATATATATAACTTCCAGATAAAAATATATACTGTACATTGAATTGAAATTTAAGTCTAAGCTTTGAATAGTCGCTGTAGTAAAAGTCACTTGAAGTGTAATATATAAACAAATAATAAATATAATATTAATAAATAAATACTTTATTTTATTTTTAAGAGCACACCACTAGCAATATATTTTATTTTATTTCTAATTTTATTTTATTTTATTTTATTTTATTTTATTTTATTATTATTTTATTTTATTATTTTATTTTATTTTTAAGAGCATAGCATTAGCAAAGTCAAGGTCATGGGTCCAACTTCCAGATGAAAAAAATATATACTGTACATTGAAATGAAATTTAAGTCTAAGCTTTGAATAGTCGCTGTATTAAAAGTTACTTGAAGTGTCTGCCAAATATTTTATTTGATTATTTTATTTTATTTTATTTTATTTTATTTTTTTTAGTTTAGTTTAGTTTAGTTTAGTTTAGTTTAGTTTAGTTTTTATTTTATTTTATTTTATTTTATTTTATTTTATTTTATTTTATTTTATTTTATTTTATTTTATTTTATTTTATTAATTTTTATTTATTTATTTTTTTTATTTTATTTTAAGGGCATAGCACTGGCAAAGTCAAGGTCATGGGTCCAACTTCCAGATAAAAATACATACTGTACATTGAATTGAAATGTATGCTTTGAATAGTCGCTGTAGTGAAAGTCACTTTAAGTTTCTGCCAAATGTTTATTTTATTTTATTTTATTTTATTTTATTTACTTTTTACAGTAGTCAACATTTAAATTGGATCAAAACCTTTCATCAAGTTATCCTAAAACCAAAATAATACCCGTTCTTGTCTTAGGACAACTTTGATGAACTCCTTTTGATCCACTTCAAATGCTGACTGTTTTTCTTTTCTTTTCTTTTCTTTTCTTTTCTTTTCTTTTCTTTTCTTTTCTTTTCTTTTCTTTTCTTTTCTTTTCTTTTATTTCAAAGTCATGGGTCCAATTTTTCTGAAGTTTGCATAAACAGATAAAAATATGTAACTTATAATGCAGTTTAGGTTGCTTTTTAAATGTTTTGTTTTTCTGCACGGCATTAGCAAGATCAAGATCATGGGTTCAGTTCCCAGAAAGCACATGAACAGATAAAAAAATGTATTCTTTTCACAAAAATAACACTGTTTTAAATTCCTGCTTAGAAAGGTTATTTTATTAAAAATAATTTAATAATTTCCAAAGGTTTCCTCCAGTTCTAATGGTTGCTACATCCCTGGCATTGATTTCTGCTCAGTGTTGTACAAACCAAGTAAAAAAAAAACTATTAATGGTGTTGATTTCTCTCTGTCCTCTTCTTTTCTCTGCGCCGTCTCCCAGAGCCGTACAGCCCTGCTGTGTGGGTGATGATGTTTGTAATGTGCCTGACCGTGGTGGCAGTGACGGTTTTCATCTTCGAGTTCTTTAGTCCAGTGGGGTACAACCGCAGCCTTCAGAGTGGCAAGAGTGAGTCCGGTTTGCTCTCAGTCCTGCACGTAACCTTTTAATAAGGTCAAACTTTAGTAGTCTCAAGCGTTATCTTAACAAAGTTAAATGTGCACAGTTGCTTGTCACTGAGTTTATTCAGAAGTCCTAATGGCTGAGTTCACCTCTGTTCTTTATTGGCCTGGACGTGGGTTTGATATTTGTGGTGCAGGCAGTTTCGCAGACACTCATGTATAATAAAGGACTGCAGACTTGTGCTCTGTATTCCTCTCCTTCCTCTGTTCTCTCCTTCATCCTCTGGCACCGGCATCCTCCTTTCTCACCTCATCATCTACATGGGAGAAGTTTAGGAAGCCTTTTTTTATTACTTTAGCAGTTTTGATACTTTTTAGTTTGTTTTGAGCTGATGAATAATTAAAGCGCCTTTAGAATTCAAGTCAGTGTTAAAAGTCTTTCTTTCTCTGCTTCTCTGTCAGAGGCCGGAGGTTCCAAGTTCACAATAGGCAAGTCAATCTGGCTTCTTTGGGCTCTGGTCTTTAATAACTCTGTTCCAGTGGAGAACCCCAAAGGAACCACTAGCAAGATCATGGTTCTTGTCTGGGCTTTCTTTGCTGTCATCTTCCTGGCTAGCTACACTGCCAACCTGGCTGCCTTCATGATCCAAGAGGAATACATTGACACTGTGTCTGGCCTCAGTGATAAAAAGGTAAGGGAATAGGGGTTTCAGAGCTTCTGTAGATGCAGAGAAAGCTTGTGTTTATCAGTGCGTGTTGTACGCAAACGGTATAAAGTTTTCATAATTTGTGATGTCGTGTTGACATGGATTTCAGGATAAATATTCTTGACTACTTCAATATGCAAGACTACAGAGACTAGATTGGGACTGGAAAAATTTGAGATTGACAGTAGTTTAAATTGGCTGTTAAATGGATGAACGCTATTTGTCTTTTAAAGAGCTGGATGCTATTATGCTGCATTTAAAATGTAATTAACGGGATAGTTCACCCAAAAATAAAACTTCTGTCATTAATTACTCACCTTCATGATGTTCCAAACCCGTAAGACCTTTGTGTATCTACAGAACACAAATAATTTTTTTTTTAATGAAATCTCAGAGCCTTTTTGACCCTGCATAGACAGAAAATGTAGTAAGGACATCGTTAAAATAGTCCATGTGACATCAGTGGACCAACCAACCTTTTCTCACAGTGAATTTGTACGAATTTCGTATGAAATTTGTGAAAAATTGTACTGTATTTGTATTGTTATTTGTTAGGGATGTAATGATATTATTAATATTGTGATATTGCAATACCAAGGTCTTTAAAGTTGTGTTTTGGGCCATTATGCTTTGACACATTATCTATCAATCGTACTAAAACCGAAATTGCAATATGGCTTATGGCCTCAGATCGTCTCCATTCACAGTGAATGAATGCTGTGAACTCATTTATTGCATGTGCTGTGAGTTTAGCACGCGTTTTGGAACGCGACAGCCAACAGTTATGCTTTATTTTCGTGGCAGATGATTACAGCATTTCACTAGACTTGTAGTGAGACGCATTTTTGTAAGTCTGTTTTCACTGAAGCTGGAGTTTTCCTTTAAAATAAAAGCTCTAATGCCGTTTCCGTCAAAATAAAAGTTTAAAAGTGCAGTATAGAATGATGACAGCGAGCGGCTTAAATAGGTAACGCTACTGCAGTTTAAATAAAAAATATCTGTTTCAAGTGTAAAAATTAGAAATGAAGTATTGCAGTTTCCCTACTGTAGTTTAAAGCAACAATAATATACCTATGAAATATTCATTTTCATTTATTTTGCAGTGCAGTTGTTTTACAATATATGGTTATTACTGTCATTGTAGTTATTATTATTATTATTATTATTATTATTTCTAATTTGTTTGGTTTTTTATCACAAATGAAAAGAGGGTTGAGTCCCCTTTATTAAAGTTCAGGTACAAGTCAATTCACCGCCTTTTTTCTGACTTTAGTTTTCTAGGTTAAGAACATGGGTTAGAGCTCTTATTTTGAACTCTCAAAGTGGATTAGATAGAATAATTTAACTTTAAAATGTCAACATTTTAAATTTTTTTCCAATATTGTATCGTAGACTTATAATATCATGATATGATATGATCATATCATTACATCTCTAGAAGTAAGGACATCGTTAAAATAGTCCATGTGACATCAGTGGTCCAACCAACCCAATCTCACAGCAATTCGTACATTTGTGATCATGTGAATAATTTGTAAGACCTCAATCGTGCGAATTTATACAAATTGTGAAAAATCGTACACATTATACAAGGTGGCAAATTCGTAGGAATTCATGTGATAGCAAAGACTATAGAATACCCAAGACGTGTCACAAAATTGCAACGCTCATTATGCCCGCGAATCCCTGCCTTTGGAATAAATGAGTCAATCGCTAATTGGTAAAGTCAGTACGCCACTGCCGTTAGAAGTCTTGGTTGCTATAGAAACAGTCAGCGTTCTGAGATGTGCGCTACAGTATGCACAGTGCTGAAAAATATGCTTTTTTAACGCTATTGTAGCATAAGGAACAATATTTATGAGGCAGTTGTCAGATTTCCATGGTGATTTCAAATATGAAATTTAATCGTAAGCTTGGTGAACAGTTTTGGAGAATTTGATGCTTCTCTCTCAAAGATATAGGAGCTGCACTTGCCTGCCCGAGAGGCGTTTCAAAGATGGTCGCTGAGTGAAATGACTTGTTTTAAAGGGATTTTGGCAGTGTTGCCAAGTCCATGGTTTTCCCGTGGAACTGGGCTACTTTAACACAGTTGCCGTGGGTTGTTGTTGATGTCCTCGGGTTGAATCGAACCAATAACGTTATATTTAGTCCCTGAAATGCACGTTTACCAGGGGAACCCTGACAAAAAAAAAAAACGTTTATTTTATCCCCCAGAACGTGATTTTTAATGGGGGACCCCCTCTTTCAAAACGCGATAGGGCTAGTTTTGAATAGCAATTTGGTGAGTTTTGTTGTGAAAATGTGACAACCCTGGAATTTGCCGATAGGCCACACCTAACTCCACCCCTAAACTTAAGCGTCACAAAAATCGTACAAAATCGTATGAGTGAGGTCGTACGAATTAGCCACCTCGTAAAATAGGTATGAATTGGTCATGAGCATTGGTCCAAACTTAAACCATTGGTTTTGTCTGAAGATTTCAACAGAGAGGATGACTCACAATTTTTTGCATAGCCTTACTTATTTGAACAAGAAATATAGACAATGAACTATATTCACTATATTGTACGTCAGAACGCTGTCAGAATGCACAGAACGCTTCTTTTAGCAGCATCACATGCATGCGTCGTGGTACTCGACACATGGTCTATTTTATCAATGTACCTACTACATTTCTGGGCGTTGAACGTGCTAGTTGCATTGCTGACTATGCAGGGTTAGAAAGCTCTTGGATTTCATCAAAAATATCTTATTTTGTGTTCCGAAGATGAATTCAGGTCCCACGGGTTTGGACAACATGAGGGTGAGCGATTAACAACAGAATTTTCATTTTTGGGTGACCTTTTTAAGTATGTATCTGTGAGATGTTCAGTAATTTGGCATTCTAGCATGGAAATGTTCCTTTGCCCTTTGCTCTCGGTGTTGACCTTGAGGAATCTGGAGGGATTCTTGTGGAAACACTCCGACATAAAATACTGTTTTGCTGTCACGCCAAATGAATGTACTTATGTACACCTACTGAAATGTATTTGTGTTCCATTGTGTATGTGTCATTTTCAGAAAAGAAGCTACATCAAATCTGGATACTTAAAGCAATTTAACTTGCGGTGGCTTTTTTTTCTAAGTGCCTCATGTTCATTTTGTAATCCCTTTTTAAATGAAAATAGTTTCCCCCATCTGCTTCACTGTTGTTCTCTTTTGTTAAAAGCAGAATGAACACAATGTGCATGTCAGCACTGCCGCTTTGTATATTGTTCTGTGTTTATGATGTATTATACTTGGTTTTGACAGCTGCGGCAGCTCTAGACTTGTTTCCAGCATACATTCACTGTCACATGTCATTCATGTCGAAGCTTACAGTATTTCTTCATTGTACTCTATTGTTAGTCCTCTAATTACTTTGAAAAAGCAAATGCAACATCAGTTTCAATCGCTGCTTCATACTGTGTTCCCCTCTCTCAGTTTCAGCACCCCACAGAGCAGTACCCCCCTCTGAAATTTGGAACGGTCCCTAACGGAAGCACAGAGAAAAACATCCGCAGTAACTATCCAGACATGCACCAGTACATGATCAAATACAACCAGAAAAGTGTGGAGGATGCCATCTCCCACCTCAAGACTGGGTCTGTGCTGGGTTTCTTACTCTCACTGACTTCCTTTTTCTGTTTCTCTAATTGTCCTGAAATATCTGACCATCTGAAAAACGCTTTATATTAAGTTCCAGCAGAGCTTAAACCCTGATAATTACTGCTTGCATCTATATTTTCAGTTTAGCGTTCATTCCTTTGCCAGCTCATTTATATTTCAGTTCAAGGAAATACTTGTTTATTTAATCTCTGTTTCTGTAATAGTTTTCATAACAACAATAATAACCTTGTTTCCAACACGTTATCTAACATCTCTCGCTCTTCCACTCTCTTCCTTACACCTCCCAGCCCCATGTTGCGCTCACAAACAGGAGTTCCTTTACGATGTGTTTGCACTTTTTTTTTCCCTCCTCCCACACTTCCTCTCTCAACCCTGTACACCTCACACACTCTTCGTCTATTTATCATGAGTTGTTAATCCACACCGTGGTTTTCCTGAGCCTGTCATTTCCTTATCCATTTTTAGCCAAAGTGATAATATAATGTCGGCACACTACAACTTTCCTCTCTGCTCTCTTTCTGTCTGTCACCCTTGCTCTGTCTCTTCTGACTCCTACTCTTCCTGTCTGTGTTTGCAGTAAGCTGGATGCCTTCATCTACGATGCGGCCGTATTAAACTACATGGCTCGTAAAGATGAAGGCTGTAAAGTAATGACCATCGGCTCAGGGAAAGTATTCGCCACGACTGGTTACGGCATCGCCCTGATCAAGAACTCCCGCTGGAAACGGCCGTTGGACTTGGCCTTATTGCAGCTGGTGGGCGACGGTGAGAGTCTGAAGGTTCTGCAGTATCAAAGTGCTAAAATTAGGGGAATGTATATTAGTGCATTTATGCTGTTGGGATGGAGAAGATAAAAGCCTTTGGGAGATTAAAGTCTTTTTTTATGCATATTTAACAAGACTTCATTCATTAGCCTGTACTGCTAGCTTCAAGCCATCTTCCCAGCCATCTTGGTGTAATCCAGTTTTTTTGACATGACGCAATATATATCTTTGTTGTCTAGCAGGTGACATTTTTCTTTGTGCTAGCAGGCTGTTTACTGATTTTTAAGGAGATGATAGCAACCTACTGATGCATAAAAGAGATGGGCATGTATCAAAGATTCAGTCTTGGGAATGGCAGAAGTGCTGTGTAGGAGAGAGAAATAGAGAAAGAAAGAGTGTGTTGTTTTACAAAACCTATTGAGCTGCCTAAAAGGCAGGATTTAAAAGGGATAGTTCATCCAAAAATAAAAATTCTGTCATTAAATACTCACCCTCATGTTGTTCCAAACCCGTGGGACCTTTGTTCATCTTCGGAACACAATTTAAGATATTTTTCTATGAAATCCGTGAGCTTTCTGACCATGCATAGACAGCAACACAACTGCCACATTCAAGGCCCAGAAAGTTAATAAGGACATTGTTAAAATAGTCTATGTGACATCACTGGTTCAACATTAATTTTATGGAGCTCTAAAATCACTTTTTGTGGACAAAGAAAACAAAAAAAGCTTTGAGTAAGTCATTATTAGCAGTTTTAGCGCGTAGCGCTGAAACCCTATTGTGATTGTTAGAATGGCCAAGAATCAGCGTAATCTCCACGTAAAACTGTTTGTACAAACCAAACTGTAAGTCATAGAGAAATGAAACTTGGAGGGATGGTAGTACTCACACCCCCCAACAACGTCACCAAGGCTCGCCCCAATCGGCCTGACAGGGGCGCTTCAGCGATCAAAGTACGAAATCGCTCATAACTCCTAAACCAGGGGTCACCAAACTTGTTCCTGGAGGGCCGGTGTCCTGCAGAGTTTACCTCCAACTTTTCTCAAAACACCTGCCTGGAAGTTTCAAGTATACCTAGTAAGACCTTGATTACCTGGTTCAGGTGTGTTTAATTAGGGTTGGAACTAAACTCTGCAGGGACACCGGCCCTCCAGGACCAGATCTGGTGACCCCTGTCCTAAACTGTAAGTCGCAGGCTTAAGTGTCTTATGTTGTTGGAATCCTTGGCTCACACCAGACACAACGCATGCCTCAGATATGATCATGAGTCCAGGAAAATTTACTAATTTTGCAAACAAGTCCTAGGTTTTTTGCCCAGTATTCTCGTAGCTTCATAAAATTAAGGTTGAATGATGTCACATTAACAATTTTAAGGATTTCCTTAATACCTTTCTGGGCCTTGAACATGTCAGTTGCGTTTCTGTCTATGCAGGGTCAGAAAGGTTGTGGATTTCATCAAAAATATCTTAATTTGTTTTTCAAAGATGAATGAAGGTCTTAGGGGTTTGAAACAACATGAGGGTGAGTAATTAATGGCAGAATTTTCATTTTGGGGTGAACTATCCCTTTAAGGCATCAAGCTGTGGTCAACAGCACTGTTTCACATGTAACTTTATAAGAAATAACATTTTAGAATGCACTGCAGCATGAAAAAAAGAAATTCAAAATGGCGCACAAGACAAGAGAACTGTTGATTCGTGTCATTAGCTTAGCAACATGCTAACAGCAAACTATTGTGAGTTGTTTCCCCTGAGCTGTTTATATGGTGTACAAAGAGCATTCCAAGTTCTAAACTGGACTTCCATGACAGTTAGTTTACTGTCTTTGAAAGCAATTGCCTGTGTAGACAGCAGCTAGCTTTTGGAGCTGAGCTATTGTGTGCTGTGAGTAAGTGTATTGAGTGGCTGTCCATTCTCACACTCCATAGTGGATTAGCTGTTACGGATTTGCGATGTCAGAGTGGAACGCATCTGATTCAAATGTGCTTGTCCAAGTACTAATTCTTTAATTGTCATTTATACACCCTCCTCCTTGCCTTCTCCCAACACACACGTACACAAACACATATACGCACTAGCTATCTTACTGTGTTTTGTTTCAACTGGATGGTTTATTTGATTGCTGTTTAAATCCTCTTTGGCTTTTGGTGTGCCACAGAGAGAGAGACTGAGAGAATGTGTGTGTACGCCAGGTTCCCACAGTGAGATCGTCACACTGGTGCCAGGTTCCATTAGCTAACACCACTGTTTAACAGCTGAGAAGCTTTACATGTGAAATGAACAGTGACTTTTTTTTATTCATCTGGTTGGTGACTGTTGAGGCGTGGGTGTTTTATCTGATGTTATTTTCTGAATTCTGTCCTTGTTTTACCTTTGAAGTGTTAAAGGGATAGTTCCCCCCCAAAATTATGTCATTAATTACTCACCCTCATGTCTTTCCAAATCCGTAAGACCTTCATTCATCTTTGGAACACAAACTTCGTAGCTTCATGAAATTACAGTTGAACCACTGATGTCACATGGACTATTTAAACAATGTCCTTACTACCTTTCTGGGCCTTGAACGTGTAGTACTAACGGTAGTAGCTGTTTATGCATAGTCATAAAGCTCTCGGATTTCATAAAAAACATCTTAATTAGTGTTCCAAAAATGGAAAAGCTCTTACAGGTTTGAAACGACATGAGGGTGAGTAATTAATGACAGAATTTTTATTTTTGGGGTAAACTATCCCTTTAAAAAGCATTGTGGGCTTTTTGGCAGATAATTATCGACATATTTTAGTCTCTATTTTAGTCTAGTTTGGCCCCTATTATCGACATATTTTAGTCTCATTTACCTGATTTAACATTTAACAGTATATAATAGAACCATAAACATTTCCTGCTTGTCATCAAACTTTTTAAAAACGTTAACAGGAGGCGATTCAGTCATAACTAGCGTTAACACGGCTATCATAACATGTTTTTATCGAAATGTGGACTTTTTTGGATTCTAACAAGTTTTGAAAATAAAAAACGTTAAACCAGAAATGCAATTGAACCATTGCATCAGATTGTTGTTGTAAACGTTGCTTAAAATGTAATAAATTAGCATATTTGTTGCTAATTTGTTATATTAGCATATTCATTAAAGGCATCCCTGATAGCACACGTACATCTTGGAGACGTCATTTTGACGTCTGCATTTACATCTGCAAGACATATTATTTAGTGTTTTCTCATCTGCAATACGTCTATTGGACGTTTCCTATCAGATGTTATATAGACATCTATTAGATGTATTTAAGATGTTTATGATTTAGAATGTATGTAAAACTGACATCTTACAGACGTCTGTCAGATGTTTGTACACAGCAGATGCTTTCCAGACAGCTTGCAGACATACGCTTGCTATCTGGGATATCAACAAAACGTAAAAGATACTATTCTTAACTGATAAAATTGTGCCAAGCCAGTCAATTATCTCTGAAGCTAACATGTGTGAGTTACTACAAAGGTGTTGAACTCTTTTTTGTTGTACAACCAACGACTACAATTTTACTTTTATGTTTCTATAGAGCCTTTAGAAACCACAGGAAACCACTTGTCCATCTGCAGCCTTTTCATGTCTTTTAAACGCCGCAGGTAACCTTATTGGTCAGTGCCACGCAAAAGCACTTCTTACCTGCTAAAAGCCTATGTTATTTTATCTCGGGGCCAGCAGCTTTCTTTTGCAGTGGTCGTCTCGAATAGAAGTCCTTTCACCTACTAACAATTCAGAGGACTTATTACAGTGGTCAGAGAGGCTGTGGTGCTTACGATCTGTTTATAAAAGTGTTGACCTTTAAGGCTGATCCAAGAGCAGTGTTTGCTTTAGCTTGATAGCGTTTTGGGTCAGGGCAGGATCAGAGGGGGCAGCGCAGGGAACGGTGTTGGAGGTCACGCAGATGGCACAGACTGGCTGTCTGCCTGAGCTTAAAGACCTTGCTAAAGCATTAATGGTTAAAATGTGCCCATTTAACTGTGCCAACCCTGAGCTCCATTGCCAAACAGAAGCTGTTATGGCAAGAGAAAAGGTGTGAAAGTGTGTACGTGTGTTAGAATGTGCTATGCACATTTGTACTGTTATGTGTGGGTGTGTAAACGGTGTCTGTGTGTTAGCATATAGCTGTGTGTGTATGTGTGTATGTATGTGTGTATGTATGTTCACAGTATGACACACCTGCTGAGTTTGGCTGTGGTCAGTGAAGTGGTTTGCCAGAGCCACTGGCAGGAGTCAGAAGGAGGTGAATGGACAGTGTCAACAGAGTGAGGCAGCGCTCGGATCTGAGCCGGGCTCGTGCTGTTATCTGTTCAAGTCCCATGTGGAATTCAGTCTGCGCTTCTTCGTGCTGCTTGACTGCATTTTCTTTTGTGAAATGTTTTATGTGATGTGTCTGTGGCATCTCATCTACATTGTGATTAATGCCCGCAGGTTGCGCTTGCTGGATAGTTTGTTTTGATAGCATAAGAGACAGACGCCATAATTCAACCTTTGTGAGAACAACGCAACTGTCATTTACAGTGTGATGGGTGATGATGTGCTTTTATTATGTTACGCAGCACTGTTTTGAGATGGCCCAAGCTGAGATAACGTGGTGCTGTCGGCCAGTCCTCATCAAAGCAGTAAATGCTGCAGTACATGCCTCTGTCTAGTAAGGTTTGAGGTAATTCACAAGCTTGTGTTTCTGTAGATAGAAGGTGAGATTCTGATTTTCTCTTGAGTTCGCAGCGGCCTGACCATCTTCCAGCACAATTAAATGATTATGATCTCACCCTTTCACCGTTCTGTCTCCCTGTCTGTCCTCTTGTTTTTCTGCCCTCTGCCTATCACTGTTGGTCCTTCTATCTTATTAAATTTTCCCTTTTCTGTTCCATCTTTCACTCCCTCATACACACACTGAGACCAACATAAACAATGCACATATACTGTCATTTCCCTCTGTTACCATCTGTCTTCATCCCTTTTTTTATGCTAACTTCTCCCTTTCTGAATAGAAGAAGTGCTTCTGCTATTTGTCATAATGACAAAGTCACTCTCTTCTGCTTTTCCACCAGCCTTTTACTTATTTCTCCACATTCTCTCATTTCCCATGATACAATGCAGCAAAGACAAAGAACTTTGGTCTCCTTCCTTTTTTTGTCTTTTCATTTACCCTCTGAGGAAAAGAGGATATGGATAGATCATTATGCAGGACCTAGCCTACAGGCCTCTTGCTCTCTTCCTTTTACTCTTTCAGGATTAACAAAGACTGTCCCCTTTGATCAGCTTCTAAAAAGACCTTCACAGTAATGTTTCTTTTACCCACAGGGGCCAGTTCACTTGACCTCTGACCTGAATGTTTTCAATATAATGCTCTAAAGATCTCAAAATAACACCTGACTTACTGTAGGTTTACAACATATTTAAACACATTTAGTATTAGCATCTGCTTGGCATGTCACTACCATATTGCATGCATAATACATCTGTGCCAAGTAGTTGTATTACTTACCAACAAAGAAGGCGAGTAATGTTAATGCCTTGTCTTTCTCTCCCCTCTCCACTCAGATGAGATTGAAATGCTAGAGCGTCTCTGGCTCTCAGGGATCTGTCATAATGATAAAATTGAGGTGATGAGCTCCAAACTAGACATAGACAACATGGCTGGTGTGTTCTACATGCTGCTGGTTGCCATGGGCCTAAGTCTGCTGGTCTTCGCCTGGGAGCACCTGGTGTACTGGAGGCTGCGGCACTGCATGAGCAAAATGGGCCAGTCTGGCAAACTGGACTTCCTACTCGCCTTCAGCAGGGTGAGAAAGAGTGTGAAGTGAGAGCGTGACTGATTATTATTCACTAGAAATATAAATATGGGAGTGTTTGGGTATATTGCGAAGGATTGTGATGTGGACTATGCCTGTAGTATTACGGATGAGATGAGAGTGATGCTTATGTAATTGAAACTGATTTGCCCATATTGTCAGAAAATATGACTTGTTTCACTATTATATCTTCATTTCTTTGTACTCTTAGGGAATGTATAGCTGCTGCAGTTTTGAAGATGAAACTGCACAAGGTGGGGCTAAAGTCACAGTTCCTGGCCACCATCACACTGCCATGGTTCCTGCTTCTTCCTCACATGTGGTCACTTCAGCTGTATCCACTCCAGCCATTGCCATGGTGCAGCAACAGCAGCAGCAACAACCACAACAGCCTCAACCTCCTCAGTCTTACAAAACACCTCTTCCTGGATCCCCTCCCACAATTGTTCATTCTGGAGCGGCCTTGGGTCCCGCAAATACTCAACTTGTAGGAGCTCCACTACCATGCACTACTTTCTTACCCCGGCCAGATCGCAGGTTGGCGGTTGTGGACCGTTGGAGACTACCCAAAACCGCTAGTGCCACGACCGCCATGGGTGTGAGAGGACCCCTAGCAGAAACAGGACCCCTAACCCAAAAGGTTGCACCTACCTGGGCAGGTGGTGGAGGTGCAGGTAGTGGTCTAGATGGATATAAGCGCTACTATGGACCTATTGATCCAGAGGGACTTGGGCCATGTGTGGACCAACAGACAGGCTCTCAAACTCCAAAAACAGTCCCTAGGGCACACCAACAACCCCCGCCAACTAGTGTGGCTTTCTACCAGGAGAAGGGCATGGACCATGGCATGGGGAAGAAGGTGGGAGTGGGTACTGGTGGAGGGGGTCAGGGTAGAGGGGTTAAACCTCTGGGGACTCCCAGGCTTCCTCCTAAAAGCCAGGCCCCAGCCCCGCTGACACCTAACCCCCCGCTGCAGCACCCCTCTCCCCCTCTCCCTTCATCCTTCTGGAGGAAACGGCGACCAAAAAAGCCCAAAGAACCTGGTGGCCCATTGTACGAGAACATCCTGCCACTGGGCCGGAGAGGTGGAGGCAGGGAAGCGAGTCGAAGACCGAGACCCTCTCCTCCTCTCCCCATCCCTGTGCCAGTCACACTTTCCCCATCCTACACTCCTCCGTCCCCCTCTCCCTCACTCCCCTACACCTCCACATCAACCTCCTCATCCACCACCAGCTCATCAACCACATCTTCAGCCACATCCTCACGCTCCACCTCTCCTTCATCCACCTCCACAGCTTCATCTCGCAGCACCCGAGACAGAGAGGCTGAGGAAGAGGATGAGGAGGATTTGGATGAGCTGACCGAAGAGTCTAGTCTTCTGCAGGGCCACAACAGAACCAGGGATAGAGAGCGGTCCATACTTTCCCCTAGATCTCTCACTCATGGACCTCCCCCTCCTATACCCCCACGCAAACCATGGGGCACCTTTGGAGACAGGGAGCATAAGAAAGACAGAGAGAGAGAAAGGGGTGGCAGTCAACTAGCACAGCTCCAGGAATGGTGGGCGGGATGGGCAGAGAGAGAGAGGGACAGGGAGAGAAGTGGTGGAGCCCAGGGAGATACAGAGAGGAAAAGAGAGAAGAAACGTAGGAAAGAAAGGGAAAAGGAAAAAAAGAAAAAGAAGAAGAAAAACAAAAAACGAAAAAAGAGGGAAGAGCGTGAAAGAGAAAGGGAAAGAGAGAGGAAGCGTCGCAAGGTGAAAAAGAAGAAAAAGAAGGCACTGAAAACCAAAAAGAAGAAGAAGGTGTCATCAGGCAAGCGTTCAGAGCCAGAGGAGGGTGATGTTGAGGCGGAGAGAGATGGAGAGGGGGATGGGGACAGAGAGGGAGAGTACTCGTCATTTTCCACTCAGTATCGCAGT
This sequence comes from Labeo rohita, assembly GCF_022985175.1. NCBI lineage: Eukaryota > Metazoa > Chordata > Actinopteri > Cypriniformes > Cyprinidae > Labeo > Labeo rohita. The sequence goes on along the minus strand of NC_066884.1, from coordinate 23,447,744 downwards.
GCATTTGCGGACAAAGGCAGCCTTTCAGCTTGGGAGGGAGAGAGAGAAAGAGGAAGGAGAGATGGAGGTGAGGACGATGGGGACGAACGAGAGGATGATAGTGGGGGAGGTAGAGGTAGAGAAAGAAGACCCAAAAGCTCCCATTCACGACACCGACCGTCCAGTAAACGGTATCCCAACCTCAACAAACTCCCCTCTTCAGTTAAATTCTGGGTCAGTGGAGGCGAAGCAGGTGGCACGGAGGCCTCCGGACCCTCCCCTCCCTCCTCTTTGCATACACTCCTCTCCTCGTCCAAGAGGCGGAGGAGTAGTGGGGTAGAGAGAGAGGAAGAAGGGAGAGTAGGAGAACGCAGGCCACTGCTTCTCCACTACGAAAGGGGGCGAGTTAACACAAGAGAAGGCCTGTCCTTCCATGAGTGGGACTCTGAGGATGAAGAGGAGGGAGGGGAAGAAGAGGAGAGAGAGAGAGAACGAGAAAGGGAGAGAATAGAGGAGAGAGTGCGGCGGGCAGGAAGAGGAGCAGTGTCAGAGTCAGAGCGGGATAGGATAAGAGCAGAGGAAAGCTTTTCCGATGAGGGGTCCTCAGGAGAGTTTGGCCGTTTTGAGAGATATTGGGAAGGAACTGGAGCCGGCGGAGCTAGTGGAATTGGGGGTGGGGGCTGGTTTTTTGGAACATACCCTGCTCGAGAGAAAGGTGGAAGTGTCAACAGTAGAGATGACTCTATTTTGGGTCGGGGTGAGGGATGGGGTATGGCAGGTGATTTCTGGGGTTCGGGTCCAGGGATTGGATGGGGATCTGGAGGAGGCAGTGGGGGGCTGGGTTCACAGTGGCCACCCCCTCCCACTTCCCTGCCACCACCACGACGCTACTGGTCAGTCGACAAACTTCAGATGAAGAGTGAGAAGCGTAGCCGCAGTGGGTCAAAGAGCAAAGGTCAGAGGTCTCGGGATAGAATGCAAGATGCAGCATCATGTACATGCACACAGTACGGGCACGGTAGGCCCCACGTACATCACAAACACAGCAGCACTCAGTCTCACAGCCAAGAGGATCTGCTTCCCCACTGCCACAGCTTCAGTGGAAGCTCTCGGCCCAAACCACCCCCTAAACCTGACAAATCCAAATCCGGAAGCCAGTCCAACCTAAGCTCCCAGCAAGCCCAGCTCTCAGAACACATACCCCAGCCATCACCCTCCCCACCTCAGCCACTCCTGCCCTCATTACCTGTACCTTCTGCTCCAAACTCCCTACCCATGCCCATTCCTCCACCTCCATCCTCCGCATCCATGTCCCCTCCACCTGTGCTCTCTCCCGGGGCTGCTTCCGGCTCCTCCCAGGCAGCCACCGCCAGTGCTAAGCTTCAGTACCAGAGACTTCGGTCTGTGCCCCAGCCAAGGCGATTCTACTCCCCACACCTGCCACTCAAAGCCAAGAGCTTGTGCTCACGTCGCGGTTCTGCCCATTTCTCCAGCCTAGAAAGTGAAGTATGACACGGGGCTTCGCTGCTGCGCGTGTGTGTGAGCTCTACTGTGAAGCGCAGCTGGAGTGTGATGCACATACATGCGCCGCACCAAGACGAGGAAAACATCCACGACAGTGACCAGAGCAGCAAAGAAGCAGCAGTCAACGCAGGGAACGGCTCTACAAATTCCGCCACGGTCACAATGGATACTCCAGCCGTGCTCCATCTTCGGTCTGAGCTGAGTATTATGATGTCCTCCGTGCTCCTCTCCTCCAATGAGAACAGTGGATAGCAAATGTCTGGGATTTTTCTGTGAGTAATGATGTCATGTTTACACATATACACTCCCTCAAACAAGGAAGAGACATTTTTTGCAGCGTCCACATACAACATGTGACGACAGACATCAAATACTGCTGTGGCTCAAACTGGCTATTCAGTTTATTTACAGATGACTCAGAATTAATCTATATTCAATCTGAATGCAGTCTTGGAGAGGCTCAGATGATCAGCATCAACCCACTGTCTGAAAAAGTGTCTCCATGGCAACCTGATGCACATAGATACAGAAATGCCCTTTTTTCTGTTTTTTTTTTTTTTTTCTTTGACACTTGCAACATTGATGTTATGTCATCAGCACCCTTTGGCTTCCACTTTCAAGGCCATGCTGGAAAATTACCAATTGAAATTTGACCTCAAAGTAAACAAGAGTAAACTTTGTCACTCTTTCTGTATCTCTGATTCCAGGCTAATCAGAACTTACATGGAGCCATTTCACTCATCAGAACTTTTGTTGTCCTATCAAAACTCCAATGCCATGGTGTCACTTTGACATCAAATAGAGATGACGTTATGTTCTAAAGAGACGTACTTCAAAAGAAAAACAATAAGAACACAAACAAAAATGTAGCAATTTTTCCTGTATGATTTTTTTCCCTTCAGGTTTCCTTTTCTTTTATGCTATTTATTGCTCTCACTGTGGTCGTATTTTAACAAAAGGGTAAAGCAGCTGTGTCTGATGTTAAATAGTGGGAATATAGATGCGAGGACAATTTTTACTACGTTATTTATTTGTTTTTGATAGCAGAATTTTCAAACGGTCACAACTAGATCCACGGCACTGCCCAATATGATGGTCCTTTCTTTGCATACAAGCAATACTTGTCTTTCATCAAACGATGATGGGTTGCAATATTTATGATTGGCACTAGATGGCTACATAATATTAAAAACTGTACGTTAATGATTACAAATGGTGGACCATGAGTGGATCATGCTTGTTGTTTTGCTCATTAATCATCACGCATTGGAACTGGAACAGACCGCTTACAGTGTTTCTGGGACGGTATTGTTCAGAAGAGCCGAGGCTGTCATTGTCACTGATTGTGCATTTTCAAGTCAAACCTACTTTCAGTGCAGAGTTGCATGTAATAAAGCACAAGTTGCTGACTCTTGTCAGTGCAAACGTTAACATATGATAATGAGGAGTCAAGGACAAACACGATACTGATTGATTTTTAGCCAAAAGCATCCTACACCATTCATTTCGGCGGATTGATGTCAGTCATACAGAGATTCAGTTTTTGAATACCTATTTGACGTCAGGCACCGCTTATTTGCCCATGTTGTAGTTGAATGTAGCTTTGAAATGATTTAGCAAAAAGTAGATATGCGGTAGATTTTGTAGCATTCTGGATGCAGTTACACATCACGAGAAGTGACAAATACACTTTTATTATGGGGGGCATAGAGGGCTTGTACATGTCGTCACAGATCAAACGATTCGATCGCCCTTTATTTGATACACCTGCTCACGTGGAAACAAGTGATGTTTGTCTCCCTTTCATATCTTGTTCATTTAAACAAGACCACCTGGGAAAGGTTCGTCATCATTTGCAATGAAATTTAGGGCTTTTCCACTTTTTAAAGACCCACGTGTCATCGCACGAGTCAAGAAATAACAAGCTCAGGTATTGAACTGCGCGTTGTGTAAAGCGAATCACACACAGCCGCTTAATCCCCTCGGTCAGCGGTTCTTCCAGTGCCGGGAATACGGGTGCGTCAGCGGAAAGTCCACCGCGCCCGGCATGGAAGCGCGGCGGGGGGGCAGGGAGATGGATGTAGAATGATTGAATTAATACAGTGTGCCATGAGTACACTTGATCTGTCATTGACCCTTAGAAGGCGCTAACACAGTATTCTGTGACTGCATGTACAGAACGGACTTATAATTCCCATGTAGCTTTTTTCTTGAGAACAAAAAGAAATATTATCTCTATATACTATGTTTTTGAGAATGTATCATGTTATACTGTGAATTGACTTAGGTATTTTATTGCCCATTGTATTCAGTTTTCATTGCCATCGGATCATTTATCTATACAAGATATATATGTACAAATAAATATATACATATATATATATACAGACAGGTATATATATAATGAGTTAAGTTTGATATACTTGGAGGAAGTGGTAGATATAGTTTTAAATGTTTTAGCTTTGTAGCAATTCTAGACTCTGGAGACATTTTTGAATTTCGATTCCTCCTATATGACTGTGAAAACATTAGTGCCTGTGAAGAAAAAACAAGAAACAAGTCTAATATCCTTTCATCCATCCATCCCTCTGTCCATCATTTATAACAAATCTTCACAATTACTCTAATACTACCTAAATAGCTTTCAGATCATTTGCGTTTTTGTTGCCCTTTGACCATGTTGTGTTGCGTCCTTATCACAGCGTCTGTCCTTTTGACATTCTGCCATTCCAGCTGTCCATCTAGCCCGTTAGTATTCCATCCATCAGTTCGACCGTCCATCCATTCAGCCACCCGTCAGTCTAAGGACAAACTGCTGATTTCCTCTTATTCGGTAGTCTTTTTTATCCACATCACCATTGATTAGGCAACTTAAACAATGTACCTCTGGCATTTTCCTTTTTTTAATCTCTCTGTTTATCCCTCTGTATGTTCTCTCAGTTAGCAAAAAACAAAACGAGAAAAAAAACAGAGACCAGTAGCTACTGTGTTCCTGCTCCTATCAGTTGATTATTGACGATAATGATCAATTAAAGTTACGATGTAATTGATAAACGACTGAAAATGTGACTGAAGAGTTGATGACCATGACACTGTAGTGAGAGTCTGGGCTGTACTGTACACAACTCACTGTTACTGTGTTGAGTAGATGCATGATAGGTTAATGTGTGTAACTGTAAAATAATGTTGGCGTACAGACTCGTGTTTTTTAGGAGGTACATACCGTAGGCAATAGACACGTCATCCCATCGGCAAACAAACACTCACCAAAGGCTTCATCTCCCTCCCCTTGTCTGTTTAGGCTGGTGACCTGATTGTGAAGCGGACAAAGTACAGGGTTGTTGCTAGAATTGTCAGTGGTCAATATTTGGCTGGGATATTAAAGTCACATATTGTGTTAAGGGCTGGTCAGCTGCTATTTTAGATTCAGTTTGACTGTTTGTATGTCAGTACATGAGAGAAAAGCCTAGTTTTTTTTTTCTACACTGATGCAACTACTGATGCATTATGTGTGTGCTTCTCATTTGCTATCGGTCATTCTAGGTTCTGATATTTATTTTCTTTGCGGGATCTGTGCTCAGAATTCGGGAATCTTGTATGTTCATTTACACTACTGTTCAAGTTTGGAGTCAGTGAGATTTTCATTCTTTTATTCAATATTGATCAAAAGTGACAGTAAAGGCATTTATGATGTTAGAAAATTCTATTTCAGACAAACACTGCTCTTTTGAACTTTCATCAGAAACTGAGAATATTTAGCTGCACAACTTTTTCAGTACTGTTAATAATAAGAATTATTTTTTTGAGCATCGAATCTGCATATCAGAATGATTTCTGATGTGACCTTAAATGACCGCTGAAAATTCAGCTTTGCAATCACAGTAGTAAATTACATTTTAGTATAGAAAACAGATATTTTTAACTTTTCTAAATATTGCTCTTTTTACTGTATTTTTGGTCAGATGAATGCAGCCAGATCAGATGGTTGAGCATAGAAAAAAACAAAAAAGAAAAAAAAAAAACATTAAACCTAGTCCTGGGCAGTTTGATCAGAAATCTGTATCACATTTTTATTTATTTATTTATTTAAATTCTGACAATTTCACAGTTTATCACATTTCTGTCTCCCCCAAATTGAGCCTTTAGATGAACCATACTGCATGAAGCCATTACAGAACCACTGCATTTTACGGTCCAAACAAACATGCTTGTGGCACAATGTAAATTAGATTGCATAATTTCAAAATGTGGAGAAAGAACAGAATAGTCTGACCGTAGCTTGTGAAATTGTGCCACATGAAACATTTGCACAAAACCAGAAACAGCAGACATGCTTAAAGTCCCCATGAAATCAAAATGTAAGATTTTTTGTTTTTAGTACGAATATGTTATCCTTAAGGTTAGTGTGGTTCAAAACAGTGCCAAAATTCGCATTTACAAGATATACACAATCAAAACTTACGGTCTCCACATTCTGCCAACAGGGATCAATGTTTTGACATCACCGTGCACTTCAGCTCTCATAAAACTTTCTGTCCAATCAAATGCTCTCGAGAATCCAAAGCTTCCCGCCTCCTACACTATAAATAGATGCTGAAGCTGCGACTGAAAATGGCTGCGCAGACACTAAAACATATCGGACCCATTTGAATTCTATAATAAGTCTATATTATATGGAGGTAAGATGAAAAGAAAATACCATCTAAACTTTTCTGAAGACAGTTCCCCTCAGAGATACATTCATGTAAACCCCTCACCCCCAATTCAGTATTTAGGATTTTTTTTCCCGATATTTCACATATGAAATGAGTTTTGTTCTGTCTGCTACAGTATTTTCTTCTTTTTGCATTCGTCTTCAGCATCTCTGGCTTTTACATCACTGGTGGTTTACAGCATATTTGCCCAGTTAAAGAATTAGGGACAGTTTTACTAAACATGGCAAATTAGCGCAATTCCCAAACACCCAATGGGCTCAGAAATTTCTGCGGGTGATTTACTAACAACATGCAAATTAAAGAACGCAGGCTCAGCATCTCATTTTTATAATCGACCAACGAAATATACGAGAAGTTTTGACAGACCCGGTATTGCGTGACTCCTAGTTGAGAGTTCCAAGTTGTCAAACGAATCATGCGTTATAATAATGTTTGCGCTCGTCAAATTACTGGTATTTGCGCCATTATTTAACGGCCAAAAACTCCTACAAATGCATATTCAAGAAGTTCAAGTGCAAAAATAACTTTGTCCATGCCTTATCAGTGCTAATTTGTCACTGCACATCTTTAGAAAATCTTGACCGTACTATTTTAACACCAAAAGATGGTTTGCTTTGGCCCCTAGTTGTGTGTTATTAATAGTTCTACTAGTTTTTTAACCATTAGTCAGAAGTGTATGCAATTCAAGGCACTGTCTGTTGCTTAGCCATCATGTTGGTAATTCAAACCAGTTTATGGTTTGAACCAGTATATCGCCCAGCACTGATTAAAGCATTAAAAAAATTTTACTGACCCCAAACGTTTGAACGGTACTGTATTAAATGATAAGCTTTCAGCTACCAAAAGGTATTTAGAATTTTTATTTTCGGCCTGCAAAAACCTGCAGTCCTCATATTCCATTTGGACTTGCCAATGAGTGACGTGATGACTTTAGGGTCTGAATAGTGAGTCAGTGAACGAAAGAAAGATGAGAGACAGATTATGTGCAGGTTTGTCATGCATATACAGCTTTGTAAGGGTTTCATAATTTATGTGGTGATTGTGCATGTGTGAGAGAGAGTGGTGCACATACATTATATATACACCGATACAAAGTATCCATCATGTTTTTGCTCCATACCTCTCTACCAGATTATTCAGCCGTTTCCTCGCACTCATTGAGCTGCTATACTGCATAATTGACTCGCTCAGGACAGACATACACACACACACACACTCATTCGCTGCAGCTTCATGGATAGCAGAAATCTTGCAGGTGTTCTAGAACTTTCTCTTGCTCTCTTTCTCCCCCTCAGGAGCTTGAGGCTCAGAGTAGCTCCAGGTAGCTGTTGGCACCATGATGTGAGGCATTACTTGACAGGCGGCTCGATGGATAAAAGTGCAGCTCTTCCCTCTTGATCACAGCTGAGCAGAGATCAATGTGTGTGTGTGCATGTGTGTTTGTGTGAAAGCAGGTCAGCCCCTGTGATAGACCACTACATGCTTTACTTAGCCTACCCTTATTCCACAGGCTGCAGCTGTACACCAACAATAGCATCTGAGATTCAAGGCTGGAAATTCACTCTTGAGTTGCTTTCTTATGCAATGAATGTGCTTTTACATCTCGTCAAACCCATTTTTGAACAGGGTCCTCCATGTCATATCACCATCATAGTCATACAATCCCATCTCACATTCAAAATGAAGAAGGAATAGGAAGAAATAATTACTGCTTCACTTTGTCTTAACAGCTAGATTTTTTTTAAAACATATTTTGGATATTCTTTCTCACTATTTTTTTAAATGGATTGATGTGGCATTGTGTAAACTGCACTGTAACTAAAGGCAATGCGAGTGTGTATGTTTGACGGGAATCAGTCGAAGATGTTTATTGCCTTTGTACTGTACAGTCCAGACAGAATTCATCCACCAATCAGAGTTTGTTTGGTTATGACATCATGTCCTGGGATTGGGTTTGAAGGGGTCAGTGCTAAGAATTGCTTCATAAAGAATACTCTCTTTAAAATACTCATTGCCTTTGCTTGTTTATCTTGTAACTGTATTTATGTGTGAACATGGGAAGGCTTGTTTATGTGTGTGTCTGTGCAGACGAGAATGTGAGCGTCTTGCCTTCCATACCTGCCTGCGGGGGGGATCAAGTAAATTCTCTTGTATCTTGGTAAGAACTTTCTTCACTTTCTTGGTACACGTCTCTCTGAACCTCCCCCCTCTCTCTTCCTTTGAGCGATGTGATCTGAGCTTTGATCTTTGAAGACCAGACCTGACCTTATATAAGCCACCATCTCTGTACGCAGAGCCGTGATGAGCTGTGATCTTCCTCTCCTTGTCAGTTAACATGACAAATACAAACTGCACAGAGTCATGCACAGTTTTAATAAAAATCCTCTTCTATAATACAAAAGATATTAATGGGTTATATGTGCTAGCCTAAATTCTTAAAAATGTGTTCCTGTCTTAAAACAATTTCTGTTTTCTAAAACTGCCTGAATCCTAACATAGTGTTCGGAAAGGAAATGACGTGTACAGAATGCCTAAAAGGAATTTCTCTCGCAATTCTATCATTTGGTAATTATACTGTATATGAATTGCAGGCATCATGGAGCGCTAGTAAAATGTGGGGCATTGAAATCATTTTTGAATGTGCGCTCACTTTTTACTTTCACTTTCAAGATTCGTCATCACACATACTCTGTATTTACTACGGAGCAGCAGTACTTACCACGCATTTTACAAGATTAGATGTTCGTCAGTGGTCCTTGGGATCTGCAATTCATTCGCCATCATCCTATCAGTCATTTCTCCTTACTTGGTATGTGAAATTTTATGTACTGTAATGTAACAGGCGATCACTAGTGGCTCCGTAGAACGTGTTATTCCTTTTCTGTGCCTTTCAGAATACGGATTCACTATTTGGCCACATCCTTAGTATAGACAGATAGATGGTAGTCTCAGCCTCAGACATCATGCAGACAGACACAATAATGGCAATACTTCAGGAGTTTCAAAGACCTCATCGGATTGGTTGAATTATACAGTATTTCTGGGACATGTGTCACGTTCTTTAACGTTCCACTTGGAAGCAAAGATGCCGTGTCTCCAAACCCCCTCACGAAGAAAGAAGGCCATCAAGTTTACAACTGTGATGATAAGCGCTTATCAGGATTAACTAAATGCTAGATTTTCAAAAGTATGTGAAATATTTGAAGTTCATGGCACAAAATCTTTAAAACACGTTCAAGAGTTTTACATACTGGTCTGTTATTGTAGGTACATTTCCACACCCCTAAACCTCAAATAAAGCACAAAATGAAATGTTTTGGTTGCTTTACCTGTCAGTCATACGGCCTCTTGGACAGGACTTGGCCATTCAAAACACTGTAAAAAATAAAAAACACAATTTGTTGAGTCAGCTTAAAATAATTTGTTACCTTGCTGCCTTAAAATTTTAAGTTATACGTTTAGTCAACTTGAAATGTTAAGTTGTACTAAGTAACAACTTAGATATTTGTGTTTGCTAAACTTAACAGATGGGTAAGTAACCCAGCTGCCTTAAAATTTTAAGTTGATTCAACTCAAATATCTAAGTTGTCACTTAGTATAATTTAACATTTCAAGTTGAATAAACTTTTTTTGAGTTGACTGAATTTAACATTTTAAGGCAGCCAGGTTACAAATTATTTTAAGTTGGCTCAACAAATTGTTTTTTACAGTGTGGGCAAGGTCAAGGCAAGCCTGCAACCTTTAGCCAAAAAAGCATAACGGCTAAAGCTAACACTTCCAGTTTGGGAAAGGAGACCAGAGGCCATTTTCTTTGAATGGATGTCAGTGGAGGAGAGGCTTCACTACCTTGAATAAACAGCTTTTTAGAGGAAACAGCTTATCATTTAATGAATCAACCACTTATCGGCTAATTTACAGTATGTTTTACACTGAACAATGCTTTTGGATTAAACAGTTTTTGAAGTTTATGCCGAAAAAATGCTGTGAGAGGGTCTGTATTACTTACTATTGAAGAAAGCGTAACGGCTAACTTGGATCACATGTCCCTTAATTAGCAATCACATTACAGTCTTGACATCATTGTATTTCAGTTCTGAGTTTTGCGACACTGTTGCCATTTACGGATACCATAGGAATAAACGAGAAGTGCCGTATACAGAATCCCACCTGTCGCAAAAAGTCAGTGACTTCTCTAATAAAGCAGTATTTTTTCTTGCAGTAAACTCTAAAAATAGTTAAATCCAAAAGTATTTTTTAGTGTAAAACATTAGCAGATTAGCAGATAGGCTGTCGATTCATTAAATGATAAGCCGTTTCCTTTAAAAAGGTGTTTATTCAGCATAGTACAGCCTCTCCTCCCTTGACATCCATTCAGAAAAAACAGCCTCTGGACTCCTTTTCACATACTGCCAGATCACTTTGCCTTCTAGTGGCTTTGGTAAGTAATACTTAGACCTAATAAGGTTCCCAGACCTTCTACTGTCAGTCTGAAGGTCTGAAGGTCTGGCTACATAAGACAAGATAGATTTACTGGCTTATATAGTTCAATTATTAATATAAAATCTTACTATCTTTGTAATTATTATTAGCTCTGTTTCAAAGCGCATTGTAACTTAATATGAAAAAAAAAAAATGAAATATTGCCAAAACAATTAAGTGAAGCAGCATTTCCATTGTGTTTGCTTAAAAAAAAACAACAACATCAACTTCCAGAGAAATTGGCATGAAGTAACAGAAAGGGAAGTTAACCGCTGGGGTCTTTTAGGAGCAAATTATTCAGTAACATCTGCATCCAGGAATTTATTCAGGATTTATATGCATTTATTCAGAAATATGTTTACCTTAGGCAAGACCATAAATGTTTTTAAGCACATTTTGGAAATTTCAATTTTGCATCTTGGTGTTTCCATTCAGCATTTTCTTAATCCAATATTTCAAACTTCACGTTAAAACTTATTTGAATGAAATCCTATTGCCTGTTGATGTTTTTGTTTCTTTTCACCAAACGCCTGGATGCTTAAAGGGATAGTTCACCCAAAAATGTTTTGTCTTAAAATTACTTACTTAATTATTCACCCTCTTGTTGTTCCAAACCAGTAAGACTTTGTTTATCTTTGGAACTCAGAACCCATGGCCCAGAAAAGTAGTATGGACAACGTTAAAGTTGTTAGTCCATGTGATATCAGTGGTTCAAAAGTAATTTTATGAAGCTGCAAGAATAGTTTATGTGTGCAAAGAAAACTAAAATAATGACTTTATTTAACCATTTCTTCTCTCCAGGGACAGTCCACTGCCATTATTGAGAGTACCACGACTCTGCTCATAAACAAGGCGCAGTGCATTCTTCGTCTACATCCGCAGCACCACACACATGCGTATGTGTATTGTATGTGATGTATGAAGCTCAACTTACGCAAATGTCACTTTAAAACCAAGCAGCTTTTTGTTGGAAATTCTGCCAAAATTAACCAACTTAAACTTGTTGCAAAATCTGTGTGGGGAAATCGTTTGCAAAATTCCCCATTTCTTGGATTGCTATTAAAATGACTGGATTTCTGCTGCAAAAAATTGGTGAATGTGATTGTACCTTTAGGGCCCTATCATACACCCGGAGAAATGTGTCGTCAGGTGCGATGCAAGTGTTTTTTTGATAGTTTTAACCTGATTCAGTTATCATTTTCACATCCGCCACATTTTTACACACACAGGGACAACAGTACACAAACATGCCAAATATTAAAAATGAAAGGATTACAATTTAAAAGTTTATTTATTGTGTACATAAAGTTAAAAAATGCCTACATGCATGGGCAGATCCGTTTCCTCTGCCGAGAAGCGTTCAGTTTTTGCTCTTGCAAATCCACCATGGTGCAAGTGCATATGGCTTTAAAAGAGAATGGGAGATTAGACTCTGATTGGTTTATTGCAAATTACGCCCAAAACACACCCATGACTCATTAGGAGAACAGATACAACCCTTTTGGACCAAGTGGCAAACAAGCAAAAATGGATTCAGACACACCCTAAGCGAAGGTCGCGTTAACTGAAAATTGTCCATAATTTACTGAATTTTTTATTAGTGATGGAAAAATCTGAAGGCCGTCCGTTACTTTGACAGATTACACTGAGGGTGATCTATTTTAAATTGTAACTGCAAATTCCCACCCCTGTTCAGTTGGTGGCAAGTGCGCTCCAATGTTGCAGCAGAGCGCGGGATCCTCCAGAACAAAAATGAAACTGTCACAAATCTTTTGCTATGCATTTGATTATGCACAGCCGAGCATGATCTGTCACACCACATTATAGAGCGCTGAAATTATATTTATTGCTTGAATTTCCTAATGAAATGGACAGAATTTGAAGTCTGAGGCTTTCTTTCATATCAAAAGTAACGAAGCACAAAGCTTAGCCTGTTGAGATTTATAGGATGGGAGGCGCACAATGTACTGTTCATTCATCTGCTGAAAATGATATTAGTTCATAAAAATGAGAATTTATTAAAATTGAAAAATCTTTTTTTTTTTTTTTTTTTACCCAGACCTAGCATATTTTGTTGTTTTTAGTGTCCTCTGCTGTCACTGTGGAGTGTGGAGTTGAACATGAAAAGTGAAGTAAAGTAGGGGAGCGCAGGGCACAAACTAACGCAGGGTTTAAATATTTCCACACATGCTAGCATAAGTAAATTTACAATGATTACTAGTTGTCATATCAACACTATATAGCGAAAAAAGTGCACCAAAATTCAAAAGCCTTTTATATCATTTACCGTAGTAAAAGTACATTTCTGGCTTTAGTAAATTTTTCATCTCAGTGTTTAGTATTAATTGAAAATGAGACAAATCTGCTATTATTTTAATCTCCAATTTGTTATTTATCAGTTTAGATAGTTTATTAATGCTTTGCGACACTAACCAGTTCTACATTCCGGTCGTGCAGATGGGGAACCTCTGCCATGCACTTAGATCATTAATATATGGCCCTTAGTGTCATCCCAACCAGGCTGAAATTAAAGGGATATTTCACAAGAAAATGTATTTGTTAAAATTTACTGTGGAACGTAAAAGAAGATAACAATCTCAGTCCATACAGTAAAAGTCAACAGTAACCAAAACATTAGGGTTAACAACATTCTTCATAATATCATTTGTGTTTCACAAAAGCAAGAAACTCCAACAGGTTCGAAAAAGCATGAGGGTGAATAAATGATGACAGAATTTTCATTTTTGGGTGAACTATCCCTTCAAAAAAACACTGTTGAAACACAAGTATATGGTAACCAAAAAATAACCTTTGATGTTGGAATTCAACCCTTATTCTCCTCGTCCTCGCTTCCCCTAGAGCCGCGTGCGTACGTGTGCCCGTCGGGGCGAGAAAGAGATTGCCGGATATCTTGTGTTTTATGCATATGCTGTGTGAGCGAGATAGCTGGAGTGCACTATATCTAGTGTTATCGGTATGATGGCGGAGAGCTTTCTGCCCCGTCTTGGGAGTGTTTTCAGCGGCTGTAGATGATCCATCTCTGGGGTGTGCTGATGTCTGCGCATCGATCAACACTGAGCCGTGTTTATGTCACTCAAAAGCCGCGCGGGTATGAAGAGTTCTGCCACGGCGCAGCAGAATCCGAGTCCTCACTTATCCTCTCACTACAGCATCAATGCTAAGATTAACACCGCACGTGTGCGTGAGCGAGCGAAGAAAGTGTTAGTAGCTGGATTTGAAGCTCACGCGTTTGCACACATACTGCACATGATAGAAGCAGCAACGTTCTCTCTTTCATCATTAGCCCAGCATGCCGCAGGCTGCGCCAGCACATCGACTTGATCTCTCAATAAAAAAATATAAAATAAAACAAGAACAGGGCAAAGACAGAGAGAGATAGAGAGCACCATTTCATCTTTTCATCCACAAAGCAAATCCTGTCAGATCTCCTTTTTCCGCACACATTACTGTGCCGGGACCGTACGACAAATTACCCAGAATCCACAGGGGCATACTCCAACTTCACATGGCATAGCGTTCGTCTCTCATCATTATTGACATTAGCGTTAATATCAATTTGTCTTGCAGGACTTCGCTGCTGCTTTTATAGATAAAACCATTGCGAGCGATTGCTGCACGGGGTGCAGAGGCGATTAAAGACGCTTGTTTTCCCGGTTATTTTTGTCAGTTCAAAGGCCTTTGGATTCTCTGCAGCTGTTTGTGTCATGCAGTACACACCTGAAACGAGTTCTCATAGTTAAAATCCTTTTAAAGTAAATAAAAATGAAAAGTTAATAATAACAACAACAGATGCATATGCTTAATTCAAATCAGATGCCACAGTTGAATACCTTTCAGTGGGAAAGCAGAAGCAATCCGCTGGTGGCTTTTGCTTTCCAGAAGCAATGTTGCTGAAATGTAATTTGTGTCTAATTTCATTTGAAAGTTGGAAAAGCAAGACCAGACACAAGCGCATTTGGATGTTTTCATTTTGCGGTAATAGATTCATGTAATTGGTCAGATTCTGGTTAGAGAGAGAGAGAGAAGGGAGGCAGAAAAAAAGAAGGCTGGGGATTGTATAGATGCAGAATTTTTCCTCTTCATTAGTGCAATGTCAGGACTAATAAGCTGATGGCTTGTGGCCAGTATGAACTCTGTCCACTTTGTACAGTAGAGAGAGGAAAAGAGATGCACTTTGATGTTCTAATCTTCTGAATCTACCTTTATCTTTCTGTAAACAAGTATTTCATAAGTGTACATCATAAGCTGCTTACAAAGCTCTCAAAGCCACTAATGTGGTGTGGTTGAACAATGGTGTCAGAAAATAATTAAACAACCGCAACAGAAAACACTGCGTGATTTGTTATGCGTTTTATGGTTTGTGAACACATAGCTGCCAGTGCAATATAGCTTTCCTTTGAGCAATTAATCCCTGTTGTTGGGAAGAGATATTTATTCAGATCAGTGTAACCGTGATGGATGCGAATTTCCAAATGTTACGACACGACAGGTTTCGAATGGCTGAAACGCATAGATCTTTACTCTTTTGACCTTCATTTATCTGGATTCTTGAGAGGTTCTGCATGTTGCAACTTGTTATACCTGAGTAGCTAATTGAGTAATTGAGCTAATTAGAGTGATTAGTTGGCCAGACAGTGCACTCAACTGGGATGGCCAAATTTCATCAGCGTCTCAATGAGAGTTTCTAACGAATCCAATAAAGCAAGCTGCTGGTTTTTGCTACAGTATTCTTGATGGGTGTCTAACTGCTTGTTTGCCTGTCTGTGCTCAAAAATTTAAATTTGCTGAAAACGTACTCAACCTCAGGCCATCCGTGATGTAGAGCTTCTTCATCAGAACAGATCTGAAGAAATGTAGCATTACATTACTTGCTCACCAAAGGGTCCTCGGCAGTGAATGGGTGCCGTCAGAATGAGAATGATATAATCCACACAACTCTTGTTAATAGCCCTTTTCACACATAAAGTCTTTACTGGTAAATTACTGATAAATTACCATTAAGAGATCATGTGTGAACAAGATCTTTCCAAAAATACCTGTAAATTCGTTCTGGCATTTTACCTGTAAGGTAAGGTGTAACATTACCAGTAAATTACCAGTATTATGCTGTGTGTAAATGCAGAATGAATATTACTGGCATGAGCAAGTACAAGTTCAGAACACGCTCATAACACGTCTAATGTAGATGATGCATTTACTTCACGCTGTGTTGTTGCATGAATGTAAATGTTTGACACAAAAATTTAAACATTAGTGAAAACTCTGGTTTAGCCCTCCATGTTTACATACACAAAACCGTGACGTAAAGCCATTAAAAGGTCATTTCTGGTTAATGATGTCATATAATAATTTACCGGTATTTTGAAACAGATGTGTGAATGATGCTTTACTGGTAAAAAGTCAGAAAACACTGCCTGTGTAAACAGCGCATTTTTGTATTTATCGGTAAAGTCATTGCGGTAATTTTTATGGCAATTTACTGGTTGTGAAAGGGGCTAATGTCGTATGAAGGGAAAAGCTGCTTGTTTATAATAAACACATACCTCATTAAGCAGTTTTAACTTTAAACCATCGCTTCTGGACAAAATACAAGTCTGTAATCCACAATAAGGCTTCCTTCAGTGAAAGTCTATCACCTGCTGTCCTCTCACATTAAAATCTACTGACGTACACTAACAGTCAAACGTTGAAGATTTTGAATGTTTTTTAAAAAAGTTTCTTCTGCTCACCAAGCCCGCATTTATTTGAATCAAAAATACAGCAAAATCTGTAACATTGTGAAATGTTTTTACTATTTTAAAATAACGGTTTTCTATTTGAATGCATTTAAATATGTAGTTAATTTTTAACATCATTACTCCAGTCACAAGAACCTTCATAAATCATTGTAATATTGTGATTTGCTGCTCAAAAAACATTTATTGTTATTATTATGTTGAAAATCGCTGAGTAGGTTTTTTTCAGGTTTCTTTGATGAATAGAAAGATCAGAAGAACAGCATTTATCTGAAATAGAAATCTTTTGTAACATTATAAATGTCTTTGTCATCACTTTTGATCCATTTAAAGCATCTTTACTAAATAAAAGTATTCATTTCTATTCATGTGACACTGAAGACTGGAGTAATGATGCTGATCACATGAATAAATTATATTTTAAAAGATGTATAAAAAATAGAAAGCAGTTTAAATAGCAAAAATATTTCTGGTATTGCTGCTTTTGCTATGTTTTGGATCAAATAAATGCAGGCTTGGTGACAACAAGAGAATTTTTCAAAAAAAAACAAACAAAAAAAACACTTTTGACTGGTAGTGTGTTTGTTTAGAATTGTTTGGGATTGTTTTCACAGTGCTTCAACTTGTGCATATTTCTCTTCTGATTCAGAAAAGTGAATTTTTGCACTGGAGAAAGCAATATTATGGATAGAGGACTCATATTTTAGTGGGAAATAATCCTAATTTTAGTTTAAAAAATTCTAATAAACAATTTCTTTTAAACATGCAGCTTTTTGCTTCGCAAGACATTAACCATTTTAATCCCAAATTTTTCCCAGACATAAAAATATCCAAATTATGTGTCATTAGTAACCCTTTGAAATAATCAATAATTTTTTATTTTTTATTTTTTTGGGTGGAAGTGTTTGAAAAATGTGTTTTATGGTCGTCACAATTGTGACCGTAAGATAAAGTGTATACTAAATTTACATATTTCTGCAGTCTTAAAAATGGTATATCTTGGCCGAGCAATTTTAAACTCTTTGATCACATTCTAGGGTTATCCATAAAAAAAAAAACATATATATAACATTAGGAACACTGAGATGAAAGGCAAAAAAATACAACCATCAAAATTTTATATTAGTGCTACCAGTATTACAACATCAATACTGTAATTTTTTTGTAACATTTGATTTTTTTAATTTAACATTTTAGTGTAATTTTCACTAACAACTGCAATTGGATTTATATTGTATACCTAAGTTCACACTATTGTGACCGTCAACATGTTTACTCATTCTATGACAACACTTAACAAAACTGATTTTATGTGAATTCATATATTGATACTAGAAATAGTCACATTGTATTAAGTATATACAGTATGAAATAATCAAGGAGTACTTTAATTGCAATAAATAGAGGTTTTTAAGCCAATCATCTGAGCCGTAAATGGCATGTGACTGATCAGCCGCAGGAAAATGACATAATGACAATGCTGATTGACTGATGCCAATCCCAAGCTACTTACTAATGACTGTCCCGTCGGTATGTGAGCTGTGATGCCAGAGGCAGCAGAAAGGGATAAATATAAGCCCATTTCATGCTTTTAAGATCACTCCAAAGAAAATGGGCACTGACAAAATATCTACTATAATATAATTAAATATTTAAAAAATACACTGCCGTTTCTGAACGTCAATAAAGAGAGATGCTTTTTGGCAAGAGAATAGAGTAGTAGGGACAAACTGAACCATGCCAAGCAGCCAAACTCTAACTCAACCCCTTGGAAATATTAAATATATATTATATAAATATAATGGACAACAAGATTGTATTCTAATATAGCATGTACTGTATGCTGTTATGTTTACAGTGTCATTAATATCTAATCAGTATTGAGCAAACTGGCCTCCCAAAAGTGTAAACTATGTTAGTACATGGTTAGATTAGCCAATCATAACAAGTATTTTACATATAAAATTATTAAAGGAATAGTAACAAAATTTGCAACTTAATAATAATACTGAAAGGGTGAAAAGTGGTGTAAAACTACATAACTGCTTTGCAAGAAACCTTGACTAGTGGTACTCAGAGAGAAAAAAATAAATTAAATGCTGCAAAAAATTCTACTACTAAAATTTCTAAATGTACTACTCAGATTTGAATCTGCACATTCATGAAAACCTTTCAGATGAGAATCACTACAGCAAGCCTGCGAAAGGTTTAAGGAAAATCCTGTAAAAGGGAAGTTATTAATATCCTCCTGCCATTCCTCAGGCTCATTTAGACAGTCTCATCGTCCTCATATCTGTCAAAAGTCACACAGGAGGTGTCAGTGACTCACTGATGATTTAATGAATGCAGTGCTTTTTCGGAAAATAGGCTGCCATGTTTCAGGTTAGTTTAACACTGCTTTTGTGCCTGAAGCAAAAGTGCCTGTGTTATCAATGCTCTCCGGATTTAAACTGCCTCAAACTTTATCAGTAAACTAAGAGGAAGAAATTAGCTCTGAAATGCTGGGGCTTATAGGAGTATTATGCATTCAGAATCAAAAAGGTTCAGTCAGCAAAAAATGGAAATATTGGCAAAAAAAAAAAGTGAATATGTGAGGGTTATTTTATGATGATCTGCAGAGATGATTTAAATTGTGCTGGTTTTGTGTGTACTGGGGAATTTTACAGCATCACTAACACAGATCTGTATGTGCAATCTTTCTATGTGTGTACTGTATAGTTATTTGAACACAATTATGGCCCCAAAGAGGTAATGAAGGATGTTTATGGCTTTTCTAAAGATGTTTGAGTTGTGGATGTCTCCAACTATGAACTACCTTCCCTCTGTCCCTAACAAGCCTCCAGATAGTCAGTGACTATTGCCTTTGCTCCATTTTATCACGGCCCCTCTCCTTTTTAGCAACTAATCAGCAACAAAACAGTCTCTCTCTCTTGTTCTATGTGAGAGAGGTGTGTTCCCAGAGTACTGCGGGCGTGGTGGAGTGCTTTATGGCGGTAATGTATTTCCACTCAGCATTGCCATAGTTCATTTTTACGAGCAGGAACGGGGCATTGTAAAGCAGGCAGAGATAGCACTGTGAAATATTCCTCCCTGTGTCCACAGCATGACCGCTGCTCATGTAATTTCAGCTGCATTCTGCCAAAATTGAACAAGGGAATTGTGTATGAGGGTATATATATATATATATATATATATATATATATATATATAGGACTGCAACGATTCCTCAATTCTATTGGAGTATTCCATTTTAGAAAATCCTTTATTGCATTTTGCCCGTGTAGGGTAATCGGCAAAATGCTGGAAGTGGAGCATTTCACATATTAAACCCATTTAAAACTCATCATATAGTAATAATAATAATGCTATTAACGTTAATAATAACAATAATAATGCTAATAATAATAATGTTATTAAGAATTCACGAACGATACGATTCAATTAACTAAATATATGCGATGCAGGTTTAATATATGTGCTTTAATTATTTACATACCTGTACGTGCATCTCAAAGCGGTTTCATTCACAGTAAATGCTGCTACACAAACTCATTTAACCTTACATGTGTCGAGAATCTCAAACTTCATCTCTGCACATTGTTGTGAGTTTGGGTTTATTGTAATGTTCATCATGGAATGCAACGTGTGCTTTTTTCATCAGATTTGTAAGGTAAATCATTTATAAACCTACACAAACACAGGAGAATACATCATTATGCTTTTCAATATGCTTACTGTTCATCATGATTTCAAAAAAGTTTGAACCCTCACTCTGAGTTTTAATGTTTTGATGTCCACATATTCAAGAACAGTGGCTGTAGCTTTTCTATCATAAAGAAATGGACAAATATTAAAGATTAAGTGGACATTTGAATTAAATGTTAAGTCAATATTCAACACGGATTAGATTGCGCTGTAAAGTGTAAAAACAATCGTAAGGCCGTTGGCGCCCTCTGCAAGCATTTGTTACAATGCCTAATGTACATTAGTTCTATTGTTTATAATACATGATGTATTTTAACAGTTTTGTTCAATAATACCATACGATTACTTGCATTTGATACTTTATTTGAACTAATTATCATTGCCTCATTGCTATTATATACGTATTTTAAGTCATTTTAAAGTCTATTGTTCACTTAGATCTATTTTTATTACTGCAAAAAAAAAAATTATAATGATAATCTACAGACCCAGTGTTTACAAAGCGAACGCGCAAAGACTAAGAAAGTGCAAGTAAGTCAAACGCTGTTTACAAACAAAAAGGTACAACGTGTTGGACGATTCTGAAGTTGTAGGAGAAAATAAGATGGAGTTTTTTGCCATACTCTACCTTTTTTAGCCGGAGTACACAGACGATGAACTTAGACGTGATTCATAGTAGTGATGGGAAGTTCGGATCATTTTACCGACTCGGACCTTTGCGTCTTGTTCAGCAAAATGAACGAATCTATTTTCGAGTCATTACGTTATTTTAGCTAAATCACCATCACCTGACAGCCCCATAAGATGAACGAAAGATTCGAAAAACCCGAAGACTCAAAACAGGTGAACTAATTCCAGTACAGAACCTAATAGGATGTTGCGCATGCGCAACTGAACGATTCACTCCCCCGAGACGACTTGTTCTTCGCGAGATGAATGAAAACATGTTTGCCTTTTCATTTCAAGAACATCATCACACGCCACTGATAATATATAAGTGATGCATTGAATCATTCACTCAACCAATTTGTTCAAAAATACTTGCTGCGTTTGAAATTGATTCCTATAACTGTATTTAGTGCACTATTTAATATAACAGCCATTTGTAGTGGTGTCCAAAACCATAAAGAACATTATCAAATACACTCATTCAATCCCATAATACACCTCGGTAACGAGTGTGCAACCAATGTATTCAACAGCTGTCTGCTAGAGAATATATATGCACTATGTGGGTCACGCCGAGTCATTTTTTTTGCAAATTTAATGCTGTTTAATTTTTTTTCATCAGTGTATGAATTTGCATAGTTATTTTCATTCACTTCTTAAAGCTTATTAGTAGACTATTAAGGGAATAGTGAATACACTACAGAGCTACAAAACAGGTATCATTTTTTTTCAGACTTTACAGAGTAAGTTACAGAGGAAAAACTAAACACCATGCACTATATGACTGAGGATTGCAAACAACATTGTTTAATTAAAAAATAATGGCTCAAAATATCATACATGCTTGATATCCTCTGACTAGATGGAATTATAGTCTGAAATGAAAAATTAAATCAATGTTTGTGCCTATCTACGTATTTTTTGGTGAAATCTGTATTTGTTTGCAACTATTTTTGATGGCACAGAAAATATGCATAATTAGTAAGAGTGTTGTTGCTGTAATAGAGAGTATATACACCTCTAAGGTGAGAAATTTGTGAGAAGTTTTGTGTCTTTCATATCATGCAACATTGTTTAGATATTTATTCTAGCAAGGTGATGATAAAAAGCTCCCCTTTAAAAAATGACAGGTGTGAAAAGGCTAAACATGATGCATATCTGTGATTTGCCTCGTGGCTACATTTGTAGCATGACGCTGAAAGCCTGCCATACTTTGGCAGCACATACCAACAGATATGCTGTTCATGTGTTTAGAGGTGAAAATGATTTTGTCCTCTTTTCCATCACCTTTTCATTTTGTCTGCACAACTCATTTGTTGGCTAGTTTGTCCTTTTATTCTTCATTTTTACAGATGTCTTCTTATTACACTACAGAAGGCCAGTATTGCAATGCAGCTTCTATTATTAAAGGGACGGTCCAACCAAAAATGAAAATTCTGTCATCATTTACTCACCCTCATGTCCTTTTTAAATCAGTCTTGTGTGGACCACAAAAGGCAAATCTTGTCACTATTTTCTCTGCAGTTGCAATGAGTAGGGATTGGGGCTCCCTGCTGGGGGAAAGAAAAAAACAATAGAAACCCTCAAAGAATTTGTAATGGTTTAAAGGGTTGTAATGGGACTTGTATTGGTTTTAATAGAAACTGTAATGGTCCCTGTTGGTCTCTGCTAGTAATTTGTTGCCTTCTATTTATGGCATGTTAAAACTACTAAATCCTAATGGATTATGGCCCAAAACACACTACTGGATAGGGTTGCCAGATCTGTGTAACAAAACCTGCCCAAGGGCCAATCAAAAATAGTATCCCAAAACAAGCCCAAAGCCCCTATCCAAACATCAAAACTCAACATATGCCATTCTCATACCTAAAATACATACTTTACATACACTGTTAAGCGTTATACACAATTTCAACTTGAAAATCACTAGTAGTCATAAACATTTTGTTTTCATAAAGAAGTTCAAAGGCCCCTGTCTCACAAAATTTTTTAGTAGAATGTAAAATATCCAATACACATATTTTAGTCGATTACAGTCTATGCAATGTGTTAAACCTTTAAACCAGTTCAACAAGTAGTTAAATTCTGCTGGAAAACCACTACCTTGGCAACACTGCTACTGGAAACCATTAGATAATGATCTTAATGGTTAACAGTTGATTGTAATGGTATTTGTAGTAGAAAACCCTTAGAACTTCTGTGATGGTTTCTTCAAACTTAGGGAAGGGCACACCATAAAGACTTCTGCATTATATTCACAGTCTTCTAAATTCATATGCAAGCATTGTGTAAGAAACATACTGTAAGTTATTTTCTGATAATATTGTCCTCCAGTGAGCTGTTAACTATGAAAGCTTGTTTCCAGCAATGATAAATTCAGACTTACTTTGTAAGTACGTTTGTATTTCACATTTCTGACCTTTTTCTTGCAAATTGTGAGACAAAAAGTCGCAATTATTATTTTTTTTTATTTATTCATTCAGGCTACCATAGTTAACTGCTGCAACCCTTAAACTGAGTCAGTGAGCTTAATCAGTCTGATCCATAAATTAATCGTTTAGGCTGCTTTTGTCAGCTGGATTCATTGACAGTATCTAACTCAAAAAAGATTCGTTCATATAGCTATAGAAGCCCATTTCTGCCACTAAATAAAAAATAAAAAAGGTCATAGCGAGTTTTTATGTCACAATTATAACTTTTTTTCTTAGAATTATGAGATATAAACTCACAGTTGTGAGCTATAAAGTCCAGTTCTGAAGGGAAAGAAAGACTGATATGTTCTTAGAATTGCAAATTTATATGTCACAATCTTATAACTTGATTATGACTTGTATCTTATCTCTTAACTGACTTAGCAATTGCATGTTATAAAGTCAGAATTGCTAGATATAAACTCGCAATTCTGAGGAAAAAAAGTCACAATTATGAGATATAAACTCAAAATTCTGAGAAAAAAATTACAGTTGCAAGATATAAAGTCAAAATTCTGAGAAAAAAAGTCATAATTGCTAGATATAAACAATTCTGAGGGGAAAAAAGTCACAATTGCAAGATATAAAGTCAAAATTCTGAGAAAAAGTCACAATTGCTAGATAAAAACTTGCAATTCTAAAGGAAAAAGTCACAATTGTGAGATATAAACTTAAAATTCGGAGAAAAAAGTCACAATTGCTAGATATAAACTCAAAATTTTGAGAAAAAGTCATAATTGCTAGACAAAAACAATTCTGAGGGGAAAAAAGTCACAATTACAAGATATAAACTCAGATTTTCGGAGTTCAGAATTCAGAATTCGGAGAAAAAAAATTACAATTGCAAGATATAAAGTCAAAATTCGGGGAGAAAAAAGTTTTAAAAAAAAATTGCTAGATATAAACAATTCTTAGGGAAAAAATTCACAAAGTCACAATTCTGATAAAAAATGTCACAAATGTGAAATAAAAACATTCAATTCTGAGAAAAAAAAGTCACAATTGTGAGATGTAAACTCAGAATTCTGAGAAAAAAGTCACAATTGCTAGATGTAAACTTGCAATTCTGATAAAAATGTCACAAATGTCACAATTACGAAATATAAACTCAAAATTCTGAGAAAAAAAAAATTACAATTGCAAGATATAAAGTCAAAATTCTGAGAAAAAAAAGTCACAATTGTGAGATGTAAACTCAAAATTCAGAGAAAAAAGTCACAATTGCTAGATATAAACTCAAAATTCGGAGAAAAAAAATTACAATTGCAAGATATAAACTCAAAATTCAGAAAAAAAAGTCAATTGCTAGATATAGACTCAAAATTCTGAGAAAAAGTCATAATTGCTAGACAAAAACAATTCTTAGGGGAAAAAAGTCACAATTACGAGATATAAACTCAAAATTCGGAGAAAAAAAAAATTACAATTGCAAGATATAAAGTCAAAATTCTGAGAAAAAAAGTCACAATTGCTAGATATAAACAATTCTGAGGGGAAAAAAGTCACAACTGCGAGATATTAACTCAAAATTCAGAGAAAAAGTCACAATTGCGAGATATAAACTCCAAATTCTGAGAAAAAAGTTTTTTAAAAAAAATTGCTAGATATAAACAATTCTAAGGGAAAAAAGTCACAAAGGCACAATTCTGATAAAAATGTAACAAATGTGAAATAAAAACATTCAATTCTGAGAAAAAAAGTTACAATTGCTAGATATAAACTCAAAATTCGGAAAAAAAAAATTACAATTGCAAGATATAAACTCAAAATTCGGAGAAAAAAAATTACAATTGCAAGATATAAACTCAAAATTCGGAAAAAAAAAGTCACAATTACGAGATATAAACTCAAAATTCTGAGAAAAAAAATTACAATTGCAAGATATAAAGTCAAAATTCTGAGAAAAAAGGTCACAATTGCTAGATATAAACAATTCTGAGGGGAAAAAAGTCACAACTGTGAGATATTAACTCAAAATTTAGAGAAAAAGTCACAATTGCGAGATATAAACTCAAAATTCTGAGAAAAAAGTCACAATTGCTAGATGTAAACTTGCAATTCTGACAAAAATGTCAGAAATGTGAGATAAAAACATTCAATTCTGAGAAAAAAAAAGTCACAATTGTGAGATGTAAACTCAAAATTCTGAGAAAAAAGTCACAACTGCTAGATATAAACTTGCAATTCTGATAAAAATGTCACAATTGTGAAATAAAAACATGAAATTCTGAGGAAAAAAAAGTCTCAATTGTGAGAGAAAAACTTGCCATTCTGAGAGAAAACAATTACGAGATATAAACAAAATTCTGAGGGGAAAAAGTCACAATTGTGAGTTATAAACTCAAAATTCTAAATATATATATATATATATATATATATATATTTTATATCACTCACTGTAAAAAACAATTTGTTGAGTCAACTTAAAATAATTTGTTACCCGGCTGCCTTGTTAAGCTCAGTCAACTCACAAAAAAAAGTTTATTCAACTTGAAATGTTAAGTTATACTAAGTGACAACTTAGATATTTAAGTTGATTCAACTTAAAAATTTAAGGCAGCTGGGTTACTTACCCAGCTTTTAAGTTTAACAAACACAAATATCTAAGTTCTTATTTAGTACAACTTAACATTTCAAGTTGAATAAACTTATTTGAGTTGACTGAACTTAAAAATTTAAGGCAGCAGGGTAAAAAATTATTTTAAGGTGACTCAACAAATTGTGTTTTTTGTTTTTTACAGTGCTCACTACATCAGAGTTCTAAGAAAAGAATTCGAAAAAAGTCGGAACTGTGAGTTCATATCTCACAAT